>NW_017893557.1:17096-57744 GCF_001540865.1 Ananas comosus
TTGTTTTTGGGGCCTAGTGGAGCAGGAGCTGAGGTCAGTAATTGCCCACTGGGAACTATAAATTATAGTTCTCACGCCCTCTTTTTCTCGATGTTTTCAGAGCCTTCCACTCAGGGTGAGGCCAGGGACCGCGGGAAGGGAGTTGCTTCGAGCTAGCTTCCTTTGAGGACGATTCGCTAGGTGGTCTACCTCTCGTTGTGTTTTATTTTGGAGAGGTTGAGAGTTCTACCAGTGTATTAGAGACCACCGTTTTTGTACTTTTGAGACAGATATTGTACTACTTATGATTTCTTTATTGTCTAGCTTTACTGGCTCTGATATCATTAGTTGCTAGTTATTTCACCTCGTCATTTGTTCTATTCTTGCTTTTACTTCCGCTTTTGTCGTAGACGCCTTATATGTGTTGACATATGGCGGGTCTGGGCACACTACCGGGAGGGCCTCCGCCGGTCCCGGGGCGTGACAGAGACCACCCTATCTTTGTATCTTGAAATTTATGATGTATTAGTTTACATTCTGCTTTAGTAGTTTAGTTCTCTTTTTGACTCTATTTGTCGATAGAACCTAGCTGTGTTTTTGCTCTGATATCTCTAGATACTTTCTACTTCTTATTCATTTATTCGGTTTTGTTGTAGACGCCTTATATGTGCAGGCATATGGCGGGTCTGGGCACGCACCGAGCGGGCCTACGCCGGGTCCCGGGGCGTGACAAGGTCCCAAAAGACGGTCCCTCGGGTAGTAGTGCTTGGAGCCTCCCCGGCTAATAGGGATTTTGGGTTGTGAGTCGGGGTAAACCAGGAGCACCCCGTGATGCTTCATTGGATAAAAGCCATGTGAATTTTACATTATGCATGCATATGTATCATACTTGAGATTTTATATATATATATATATATATATATATATATATATATATATATATATATATATATATTGACTATCTTTCTTGCAGGCATTGTATTAGTTTATAGCATTAGTGGGTTTGCTATTTCCATTTCCTTTGAATACTTATGCCTGAATAAACCTAGTGGGTAAATTGGCAGGGTCAACGGCCGAGCCCACTAGGAACTTTGTTCTAGTTCTCATTACCACTAACCCAGCAAATCTGAGCGCGAGCGGGGCGGCGGAGGATCGAGGCAAGGGTTTAGCGCCGTAGCTAGCTGTAGCACACTGGACCTTTGCAAATTGCGAGGTTCGAGTGTTCGATATGTATTCTGAACTTTTCCACACTTGGTGGAAGGCCGTCGATGGTATACCGGTCTAAAAGTTCAATCTCGAGAGTTTTGACTTAGTCCTGAGAGTTTTCACTCTCGGGGACTGGTCCCTGATATGAGAGACCGGTCCCCTCAGCACAGTGCTGCGACAGGGCTTGAGGCAACCGGTCCCTGGCGGGGAGAGACCGGTTCCCGAACGCTGGTTTTGCGGGACGAGCCGAGAGACCGGTCCCTGGCAGGGAGAGACCGGTCCCTCAGCGCTGAGCGGCCCAGAGCGGGCAGTGCACAGAGTGGATTTTTGAGGGGCCTAAGTGGATTTTGTTACCTTAGAGGCTATAGGCAGCCTCTCTTCCCCTCGTACTCTCATTTTCTCTCCCTCACACTCTTCCTACACTTCTAGAGAGAGAAAGGGAAGGAGAAAAAGGAGAAGGAGAGGAGAGGAGCTTGCTTGGAGGCCTTGGAGCACCATCTTTTTCCTCATTTCTCACCTTTAGAAGCTTGGAGCATGGTTTTGGAGCTTTGTGGTGGATCAATCTTCAACCCTAGAAGATTTTGAGCTTGGTTTGGAGCATTCTAGAGGTAAGTGGCAACGTTCCTTCCACTAGATCTTAGTTTTGGAGTTTTTTGCTTGTCTAAACCATAGATTTTGGATTTTAGGGTTAGATTTGGGGATTCTTAATTTGAGACTTCTTGATCTCATTTGAATGATTTTGAACCTTTATATAGGTTAGATTAGAAGACCTCTACCTCCCATTTGAAGATTAAGAGATGGATCTTTGCATTTGAGGTGAGTTTTCCTCACCTATGCTTGAATAGCTTAATGATTGAGCTTAGCGTCGTTCGTTTCGATTAGGTAACACTTGTTTTCATACCTCTAGGGTACTAAGAGGTTAGAGGACACCGTCGTCGGAGCAAACGAAGGATTACGTTTACCGTTGGTGGGTTTCACTTCATGAAAACGGGGCGAAATGGCCCCTATGCTTTCTAAACTCTTCGTAAAGTATTTTTGAATGCATTCCTATGCTAATTGGAATTTATGTGAATTTTAGAACACCTAAAATACATGCCTTATGTGTAAGTTAAATTTCACTCTATATAGTAGAGTAATCAAGGTTATTTTCATGCATGTGAGGAGTGTTCATGTGGACGAATGGGATTCTCGTCTAGTATGCTAATTTAGCTCATATTCGTGTATTGAAAACATTATACTATGTTTGGACTTAGTAGCATAAAGTGTCATCAAGAGGCACTTGAAACTAGTAAACTATGAAACTGCAACATAGAAACATAATATTAGGCCATTGTACATCTGCTATATATTTCATGTTAGAGACATGATGACATAGAGATAGGCCTTTGGGGCATTCGATACATTCCATGTTATAAGACATGAGGACTTGGTACTTGTGACTGGACATATGACTACTTGCCATTGTGCTCATTCGCACATGCTTGTGAGGGTCGCTCCCTACAAGCCGGCACTCTGGAGATAGCCATCGCGATTCATATTCGCCGTGCGGGATTGGGCGCCGAAGTGGATTGCCGTGGGCCAGGCTCATTCTTAGGGTGGGGATGATGACTATCACGAGGCCATTAGGCTCGGCATCGGCCAGACAGCCTACGGGCGGGTCTCAGGGCCATAGACAGCCTTCGGGTGGGTCTCTTCAGATTTGACTTTGAGTATTCACTATGACATGTGAACTTTTAAACTATTAAAGTGGACTTCGACTAGAATAGTAAACTATGACACCTTTACTATTTCTGCATTGAGGACATCGGATTGGTTGCATTTCTATGCTTATGCATGTCATACACATCTATGTACATTCATGATATCGTTACTTTATCACTTATGCAAATCATGCTAAGTAGAGACCTTATGTTATAGTAAGTTACATTTTACTTACCTTTCGCTTTACTACATTGTTAGTCACTGACCTCTTTTTGTAGCTTTGGGCCTTGTGGTGCATTCACTGAAGTCAGTAATTGCCCACTGGGAACTATTTTTAATAGTTCTCACGCCCTCTTTTTTGTGGTTTCTTTCAGAGCCTTCTGCACCGGCGGAGGCACGGGATCGCGGCAAGGGGATCGCATAGCTAGCTAGCGAGGAGCGGTTCTTTGCCTAGGTGGTTTACTCTTTCTTTTTATAGTTCGAGAGAGAGTGAGAGATTTTGTATCCATGTATAGAGACCACCTGTGTATCTACTTTTAGCACTTATATTTGGGATTTTCTTTGTATTACTTTATGCTTCTATTAGCGGATTCCAGCTTTATGTTCTTTTCGCTATTGTAGAACTTAGTATTATATCATGCTCTGATACTCCTAGATGTCTTTTATTATTGCTTTAATTATTGTTGTTTTAGACGCCTTATATGTTTTAGACGTATGGCGGGTCTGGGCACATGCCGGGCGGGCTTCCGCTGGGTCCCGGGGCGTGACAGATTAATTTGGTATCAGAACCTAGGGTTGAGTCTTAGTAGACCTAGCAAACCTTAGGCCGGTTGGACTATAGGAAATAGGCTCGTAAGAGACGAGGTCTATTTGATTTGTGAGCGAAAGTATCATGATTGGGTATTATGATAACTCTAAAAAGTTAGAGTTGATTGGAGTGTTTGGGCTTCTAACTTCGCGGAGGGTTACGTTGGCGGCCGACAACGTAACATCGGGAGTTAGATGTGAATAACACTTCCTTACTTTCGCATGATTTGGGTTTTATTTTGAGAGTGGATGCGATAGCGTGGGTTACTAACTTGCGCTTTTATGATGTTGTAGTGACAATGCCGATTACTCGCTCCCAATCTGCCGGGGTGGACAATGCGGCAAATTTTGAGGAGGTCGAGACCTCCGCTACCTCCGGATCTAGCGAGGTCCATGAGTTGAGGGGCCAGCTTGCGGCCCTTACTGATTTAGTCACTCAGCAGGCGGAGGCTGCCTGACAGCATACCGAGGCGGCGCTCCGACAGGAGGCGCGGATGAAGCGTCTGGAGGACCTACTACTGCAGCAGGCAGCAGCTTCTGGGGAGACTCAGGCCCCTACACCGCCAGCACCAGTTGTGGACGTTGCACCAAGAGTGCCATCCCCCGCGCCCAGTTCTTCGCGTGTGGCGCCTGTGGCCGCACCCCAGGAGGAGGTCTTGGCGGCACCACCTGTGCAGAGGCCCCCGGTTAGAGCAACTTTCCCTACTTTGGTTGAGGGGGAGGAGCGAGATAGACTGATGGAGCGCCTTAATGAGTTCAGGAGGTGCAGCCCCCGAGTCTTCGACGGCGAGAAGGTCGACCACTGGATCATGGAAAAGTGGTTGATGCATATGGAGAAGCTCTTTCGCGACACTTTTGTGGAGGAGAGGGACAGAGTTTGGCTCGCCACTCATCATTTGGACGGCGAGGCCTACCGCTGGTGGTTGGATCTCCAGGAGAACCCCCGCACAGACTTGGCAGCTATCACTTGGACAAGGTTCAAGGAACTTCTTTTGGCGCACTACTTCCCGACCAGCGTCAAGAGGAAGATGGAGCAGGATTTGCACAGCTTGCGCCAGGGTGACAGGACCGTAGTTGAGTACGAGCGGGGGTTTTCTCGGCTTCTGCATTGCGTGCCCTTCGTCGTGCGGGACGACGAGGACAAGGCCCGCATCTTCGAGTGAGGATTGAGACTGTCTATCTTTCGGTACGTGCAATCCTCTAACCTCCAAACCTACCGGGAGGTGGTGGATCGCGCGCTCATTGTGGAGAGCGGCGCGACGGATGTTCAGGAGCAGCGTGAGGCTACGGACAAAGGGAAGGCCAAGAGGCCTGCGGCTGAGGGTGCGAGCCAGACGCACTCTAGGAGGCCGCCGAAACATCCTAAGAGCAAGCAGCGTGGACGCGGCTAAGCAGCGCATCGAGGAGGATCCGATCAGCGCCGGCCTTCCCCGTGTGTGATCTGCGGTGGTCCCCATTACCCACCGCAGTGCCCACAGCGGGCGGGCAGGTGCTTCCAGTATAGCCAGGAGGGCCACGTCCGTACTGAGTGCCGGAGGGGTTCTTCACCGGCACCGTCGACTGCATCGGCATCGGCTTTACCAGCCGCCAGCCAGGGGACTCCATCGGCACAGTATCAGCCTGGGCGGCCACCCGTCCAGCGCCAGAGCGAGGGATCTTGACAGGCCCCGAGTGGGCGCATGTACGCCGCTCAGACCGAGGAGGCGGCAGCAGTCGAGGATGTGGTTGCAGGTATCATTTTACTTGATGGCATTAGAGTTCGTGCTTTATTTGATACCAGTGCATCGCATTCATTCATAGATCGACTGTTTGCCGAGTTGCATGGCATTCCATTGGTTCCTTTGTTGCATACAGGACATGTTGTTGTACCCGACCACATTTTGGATATTAGAGAGTATAGCCCCAGTTGCCCTTGTTCGGGTAGGAGATTGGATCATGCCTGTAGATTTGCTAGCTTTGCGCAAGCTCGGAGATTTTGACGTGGTCTTGGGCATGGATTGGTTGACCAAGTACTATGCCACGATTGATTGTAAGAACCGCACAGTTACTTTTAGAGAACCTGGGTAGACTGAGGTGGTATTTATTGGATGCCGGAATTCGCTGTTTGCGATGACAATCAGCTCGTCCCGAGCTAGGCAGCTGATCAGTAGAGGTTGCGTAGCCTATTTGGCTAGTGTTGCGTTGAGGGGCGAGGATGATACCCCTAGGATTGAGGATATCCCGGTGGTGTGGGAGTTTCAGGATGTGTTTCCAGCTGAGCTACCGGGTATGCCTCCTGATAGGGAGATTGAGTTTGTGGTAGATCTCGTCCCTGAGACTATCCCAATCTCAAAGGCACCCTATAGGATGGCACCGGCAGAGCTGAGGGAGCTGAGGGCACAGTTGCAGGATTTGTTGGACAAGGGCTTTATTCACCCGAGCGTCTCGCCTTGGGGAGCACCAGTTTTGTTCGTCAAGAAAAAGGACGGATCGCTTCGCCTTAGTGTGGATTATCGTGAACTTAACAAAGTCACGATCAAGAACAAGTATCCATTGCCGAGGATCGACGACTTGTTTGATCAGCTTCAGGGATCATGTGTGTATTCCAAGATAGACTTGCAGTCTGGATACCACCAATTGAGGATCAAACCCGAGGATGTATCGAAGACAGCTTTTAGAACACGGTATGGACATTACGTGTTCACAGTTATGCCGTTCGGGCTTACTAATGCCCCGGCAGCTTTTATGGATCTAATGAACCGTGTTTTCAAGCCTTATCTAGACAGGTTCGTCGTGGTGTTCATCGACGACATTTTGGTCTACTCTCGAAGTGATGTAGATTACGAGGAGCATTTGAGAATTGTACTCCAAGTACTTCGGGAAAAGGAGCTTTATGCCAAGTTGAAGAAATATAAATTTTGGCTTCGAGAGGTAGCTTTCCTTGGACACTTGATTTTGGGATCAGGTGTAGCCGTGGATCCCAAGAAGATTGAAGCAATCAAGGATTGGCCGAGACCGACGAGCGTCACAGAGATACGGAGCTTCCTTGGATTGGCCGGTTACTACCGGAGATTTGTAGAGGGGTTTGCTAGACTGTCTACTCTCCTCACGAGGCTCACGCATAAAGGAGTCAAATTTATTTGGAGTGATGCGTGCGAGCGAAGCTTCCAAGAGTTGAAGCAGAGATTGACGACCGCCCCTATCTTGACCCTACCAGTAGCTGGGGCAGGGTATGTGGTTTATAGCGATGCTTCACTTAACGGATTCGGTAGTGTGTTGATGCAGGATGGCAAGGTGATCGCGTATGCTTCTCGCCAACTAAAGGAATACGAAAAGAATTACCCGACGCATGATTTGGAGTTGGCGGCCGTAGTGTTTGCATTGAAGCTATGGCGCCACTATCTTTATGGCGAGCGGTGTGAAGTATACACGGATCACAAGAGCTTGAAGTACCTGTTTACTCAGAAGGAGTTGAACTTGAGGCAGCGCAGATGGTTGGAGCTACTCAAGGATTATGATCTGACGATCCTTTACCACCCGGGCAAGGCTAATGTGGTGGCGGATGCGCTAAGTAGGAAATCGATGGAAAACTTAGCGATGCATGTTGTGACTCAACCGCAGTTGATCGAGCAGATGAAGCGGTTTGAGTTGGAGATAGTGACTCCTGACACACCCTTGAGATTGATGACATTAGTAGTGCAACCTACCTTGTTGGACAGAATCAAAGAGAAGCAAGTTTTCGATTTGGAATTGCAAAAGATTCGAGCTAAAATGGTTGATGGTTGCACCGGCGACTTCCTTTTGGATGATCAGGGATTGATGCGTTTCCGTGGGCGGATTTGTGTACCGGCAGATTCGGGGATTAAAGAGGATATCCTTCATGAAGCGCACCGAGCGCCGTATGCTATACATCCGGGTGGCACCAAGATGTACAAGAACTTAAAGTTACTCTACTGGTGGCCCGGGATGAAAAAGGATGTTGGCGAGTTCGTTGCTAGATGTTTAACTTGCCAACAAGTGAAGGCTGAGCACCGAGTTCCCACGGGAAAGCTTCAGAGTTTGCCTGTCCCCGTGTGGAAATGGGAGATGATCACTATGCTTTGTGACAGGATTGCCACGCTCACAGGCGGGGCATGATGCTATTTGGGTGATCGTGGATAGGTTGACGAAGTCGGTGCACTTCATACCTATTCATACAACTTGGACCGGGGAGAAACTCGCACAAGTGTACCTTGATGAGATTGTGCGGCTTCATGGAGTGCCTACATCGATTGTATCTGATCGCGACACGCGCTTCGTGTCTCACTTTTGGAGCAGTCTGCAGGACGCCTTAGGCACCCGATTGGATTTCAATACGGCATTCCACCCGCAGAGTGATGGACAGTCGAAGCGCACTATACAGACCTTAGAGGATATGCTCCGGGCATGTGTGATAGACTTCCAAGGAGGATGGTGGCGGAGTTTTCTTATAACAACAGTTATCAAGCAAGCATCAAGATGGTGCCATTCGAAGCACTTTATGGACGGAAGTGTAGATCGCCACTTCATTGGAGTGAAGTCGGTAAGAGATTGGCTTTAGGCCCTGATGTGCTCCAGAAAGCTGAGGACAAGGTTCGAATTGCTCGGGAGCGACTTTTGACGGCGCAGAGTAGACAAAGGAGCTACGCCGACCGACGACGGCGAGACTTGGAGTTCCAAGTGGGAGACCATGTTTTCTTGAAGGTCTCGCCGACTAGAGGAATCAAGAGATTCGGGATTCGGGGAAAGTTGAGCCCCTGTTTCATTGGACCGTATGAGGTTTTGGAGCGTGTGGGTCCGGTAGCGTATCGACTTGCTCTACCACCGAACCTATCAGGCGTGCACAACGTCTTTCATGTATCGGTCCTTCGGAGGTACATTTATGATCCAGCTCACGTTTTGGAGACTATACCAGTGGAGCTGCGTGAGGATTTGAGCTTCGAGGAGCAACCAGTGAAGATTTTGGCTCGCGAGGTGAAAAAGCTGCGGAATCGGGATATTCCGTATGTGAAGGTCCTTTGGAGCAACCACGAGGAGCGGAAGGTCGCGTGGGAGCTAGAGAGTGCTTTGCAGGAGCGGTATCCCCATCTTTTTCAGATGGAGCCTTGAGGTATGCTTTTGACTTACGAGTTTCGCGGACGAAACTCCTTTTTAGGAGGGGTGAATGTAGCACACTGGACCTTTGCAAATTGCGAGGTTCGAGTGTTCGATATGTATTCCGAACTTTTCCACACTTGGTGGAGGGCCGTCGATGGTATACCGGCCTAAAAGTTCAATATCGAGAGTTTTGACTTAGTCCTGAGAGTTTTCACTCTCGGGGACCGGTCCCTGATATGAGAGACCGGTCTCCTCAGCACAGTGCTACGACAGGGCTTGAGGCAACCGTCCCTGGCGGGGAGAGACCGGTTTCTGAACGCTGGTTTTGCGGGACGAGCCGAGAGACCGATCCCTGCCAGGGAGAGACCGGTCCCTCAGCGCGTGAGCGGCCCAGACCGGGCAGTGCACAGAGTGGATTTTTGAGGGGCCTAAGTGGATTTTGTTACCTTAGAGGCTATAGGCAGCCTCTCTTCCCCTCCTACTCTCTCATTTTCTCTCCCTCACACTCTTCCTACACTTCTAGAGAGAGAAAGGGAAGGAGAAGAAGGTGAAGGAGAGGAGAGGAGCTTGCTTGGAGGCCTTGGAGCACCATCTTCTTCCTCATTTCTCACCTTTAGAAGCTTGGAGCATGCTTTTGGAGCTTTGTGGTGGATCAATCTTCAACCCTAGAAGATTTTGAGCTTGGTTTGGAGCATTCTAGAGGTAAGTGGCAACGTTCCTTCCTCTAGATCTTAGTTTTGGAGCTTTTTGCTTGTCTAAACCCTAGATTTTGGATTTTAGGGTTAGATTTGGGGATTCTTGATTTGAGGCTTCTTGATCTCATTTGAATGGTTTAGAACCTTTATATAGGTTAGATTGGAAGACCTCTACCTCCCATTTGAAGATTAAGAGAGGGATCTTTGCATTTGAGGTGAGTTTTCCTTACCTATGCTTGAATAGCTTAATGATTGAGCTTAGCGTCGTTCGTTTCGATTAGGTAACACTTATTTTCATACCTCTAGGGCACTAAGAGGCTAGAGGACACCTTCGTCGGAGCAAACGAAGAATTACGTTTACCATTGGTGGGTTTGACTTCATAAAAACGGGGCGAAATGGCCCCTATGCTTTCTAAACTCTTCGTAAAGTATTTTTGAATGCATTCCTATGCTAATTGGAATTTATGTGAATTTTAGAACACCTAAAATACATGCCTTATGTGTAAGTTAAATTTCACTCTATACAGTAGAGTAATCAAGGTTATTTTCATGCATGTGAGGAGTGTTCATGTGGACGAATGGGATTCTCGTCTAGTATGCTAATTTAGCTCATATTCGTGTATTGGAAATATTATACTATGTTTGGACTTAGTAGCATAAAGTGTCATCAAGAGGCACTTGAAACTAGTAAACTATGAAACTGCAACATAGAAATATAATGTTAGACCATTGTACATCTGCTATATATTCCATGTTAGAGACATGATGACATAGAGATAGGCCTTTGGGGCATTCGATACATTCCATGTTATAAGACATGAGGACTTGGTACTTGTGACTGGACATATGACTACTTGCCATTGTGCTCATTCGCACATGCTTGTGAGGGTCGCTCCCTACAAGCCGGCACTCTGGAGATAGCCATCGCGATTCATATTCGCCGTGCGGGATTGGGCGCCGAAGTGGATTGCCGTGGGCCAGGCTCATTCTTAGGGTGGGGATGATGACTATCACGAGGCCATTAGGCTCGGCATCGGCCAGACAGCCTACGGGCGGGTCTCAGGGCCATAGACAGCCTTCGGGTGGGTCTCTTCAGATTTGACTTTGAGTATTCACTATGACATGTGAACTTTTAAACTATTAAAGTGGACTTCGACTAGAATAGTAAACTATGACACCTTTACTATTTCTGCATTGAGGACATCGGATTGGTTGCATTTCTATGCTTATGCATGTCATACACATCTATGTACATTCATGATATCGTTACTTTATCACTTATGCAAATCATGCTAAGTAGAGACCTTATGTTATAGTAAGTTACATTTTACTTACCTTTCGCTTTACTACATTGTTAGTCACTGACCTCTTTTTGTAGCTTTGGGCCTTGTGGTGCATTCACTGAAGTCAGTAATTGCCCACTGGGAACTATTTTTAATAGTTCTCACGCCCTCTTTTTTGTGGTTTCTTTCAGAGCCTTCTGCACCGGCGGAGGCACGGGATCGCGGCAAGGGGATCGCATAGCTAGCTAGCGAGGATCGATTCTTTGTCTAGGTGGTTTACTCTTTCTTTTTGTAGTTCGAAAGAGAGTGAGAGATTTTGTATCCATGTATAGAGACCACCTGTGTATCTACTTTTAGCACTTGTATTTGGGATTTCCTTTGTATTACTTTATGCTTCTATTAGCGGATTCCAGCTTTATGTTCTTTTCGCTATTGTAGAACTTAGTATTATATCATGCTCTAATACTCCTAGATGTCTTTTATTATTGCTTTAATTATTGTTGTTTTAGACGCCTTATATGTTTTAGACGTATGGCGGGTCTGGGCACGCACCGGGCGGGCTTCCGTTGGGTCCCGGGGCGTGACACTAGCGGCCACCGGAGTTAATAGGCATTTCCCTATCTATAGAGTTTCAACTTTTGTATGTTGAATAAAATAATGTAAATCATGTTTTGGTTAAATGTATAAATGAAAGAGAGTGGATGTAATAGTATTTGTATTTGGTTAAAATGTAATCAAATATGATATGTATGGTTGTATGTTTAGTGTAGTAGTTAGAGCTTTCACTACATTCGTTGTTGCTTGCCCTCGTGCAAGCGTTGTGCAACTATGTTCACTTTGTGTTGAAATTCTTGATTGTACATATTGTCGGAGCCTTGTGCGGACAGGTGAGGTGCTGTCCGTTCGGTGTCTGCCGACGTGGCCCAAATCCAACCAAATAGGCGGAGCTCGGGGCGTGACAGATATAATGGTTTCAGAGAGGTGAAAGCAAAAGGTCTAGGTTGGACTTAGGAGCCATAGGATTGGAGACCCTAGGGACTTAGGAGACGTTAACATGGATTTGGTTATGCGGAAGCTAATGGATTGGGTTCTTGTTAATTCTTCTCTAAAAGGAGTTAGAGAGGGACTCAAGTGTTTGTTTGCTTTCTTCTTGAGGGATTATGTGGGGCGGCCGACTACATAATGCCGAGAGTTGAGATTGAATGCACTTGATTGCTTTTGCTTACTTGGGTAGTCTATTGGAACGTGTAGAGGTCGCGTGTGTTGAGTACTAATGCGTGTGTGCTACGTTTCAGGACGTGATGGCTGTAATGCGATCCACTCCGGCATTGCCTAGTGAGGCGCTAGAGTAGTCTGGATCAGATGACGTGCGCGAGTTGCGAGCCCAAGTAGCGGCATTGGCCGAGGCTATGCGACAGCAGGGGGAGCAGATTGGAGAGCTCCGTGAGTTGGTGGCTCGACAGGCGGCGGCAGCGGCACCTGTATCTCAGGACCCGCTTGCGCCTGTAGCACCTACTCCTGCGGTGGCGGCAGCGCCTGTGACGGCCGTTTCTCCGGCAGCTTCGGGATCTTCGGCTTTAGTTTCCGATGCTCTTGGGCCGAGCAGGAGCGATCATTGGCGGCGCTAGTGGCCTTTAAACGGTTCAACCCTCCGATCTTTCAGGGTGACGTAAAAGATCCTTAGTCGATGGAGGCGTGGTTTACTACGATGGAGGTGTTGTTCGAAGACATTTATACTCTCGAAAAGGATAAAGTTTGCCTAGCGGCTCATTGTTTGGAGAGGTCGACTCGGCTGTGGTGGACCCGAGTGAAGAAGAATCGCTCGTTGGAGGTTTCTTCCTTGACGTGGGAGGCGTTTTGGGAGATGCTGTTCATGGAGTATTTCCCCGAAAGCGACAAACGAAAGATTAAGGAGGACTTTCGCAAGTTGAGGCAAGGAAACCGATTGGTGCGGGAGTATGAAAGGGAGTTCTCGCACATGGTGGATTATGTTCCGAGTTTGGTACATAGTGACTGGGACCGAGCGGAGGCCTTCGAGCGCGGGTTGCGGCCCGACATATTCAAGGTCATTCATGCATTCCGCCTGAAGACCTACGAGGATGTACTTGATCGCGCATTGTGGGTGGAGCGTGGTAACGCCATTGCGCGTAGGGAGCATGAGATGTTCGAGAAAGAGAGGGACAGAGATAAGTCGAAGAAGCGATCAGCCGGTGGTTGCGCAGGGGAGTCGAGTTCTAAGCGACCCCCTCGGTACCCACGATCACAGTAGCGAGGAAGTAGGAGCCAAGCGCAGAGTCAGGCGGTTTCCTTTCCATGTATGATCTATGGCGGGAATCACAAAGTGGTGAGTTGCCCTCAGCGGGACGGGCGGTGCTACAGATGCGGCCAAGCGGGGCATATCAGTCGGGAGTGTCCGGGAGGAGCATATCCTGCTCCGTCAGCGGCATCAATTCAGTACGCTCCGAGACAGTATGCGGGGCTACCACCTATCATGTCGGCGGGACGTTCGTTCGCGCCACAGCAGTCAGAGACACCACAAGCGGCACCGAGTGGCCGAGTATATGCAGCTCAAGCAGAGGATCCTGCCGTGCCTACCGACATCGTGGCAGGTATAATTTTAATTAAAGGCATAAGAGCTAGAGCTCTGTTTGACACTGATGCATCAAATTCTTTAATCGGCATGTCATTTGTAAAGTCGCATGAAATCGAAATGTCGGATAGCCCAGATCCTTGGTGGGTGTATGCACCTGAGCACACGTTTAGTGTTACAAAGGAGTGTTTAGCTTGTTCTGTGCAGGTCGGCGAGTGGGTCATGTCGGCGAACTTGCTCGTATTGAAGCGAATGTGGGGCTTCGATGTAATTCTTGGAGTAGATTGGCTGTCGAAGTACTATGCCAACATTGACTGTGAGAGCAAGGTTATCACCTTTCTTGAGCCTGGTCAAGAGGAATTGGTGTATCGAGCGTGTAAGAGCTCGTGCTTTGCGGCGACTGTATCAGTGTCGCGAGCGAGGAACTTGATCAAGGGTGGTTGTGTGGCTTACCTGGCGACTGTAGTGGAGACTCAGAGGGAGCTTCCTGCCCTTGGAGACATTTCGATTGTGAGCGAGTATCCGGATGTATTTCCTGTGGAATTGCCGGGATTACCACCGGACCAGGAGATTGAATTCGTGATTGATCTAGTACCCGGGACGGCGCCTGTTTCTAAGGCCTCGTACAGAATGGCACCGGCGGAGCTCAAGGAATTAAAGGCTCAGTTACAGGATTTGCTTGATAAGGGTTTTGTGAAACCGAGCGTATCACCGTGGGGTGCTCCAGTGCTGTTTGTGAAGAAGAATGATCGATCACTTCGGCTTTCCGTTGATTATCGCGAGCTGAATAAAGTGACGATCAAGAATAAATATCCGTTACCGAGGATAGATGACTTATTTGATCAGTTGCAAGGGTCTCGGGTATATTCGAAGATTGATCTTCAGTCGTGTAACACACTGGATCTTTGCAAATTGCGAGGTTCGAGTGTTTGAACTGTGTTTTGAGTTTTTCCAGACTTTCTGGTCGGTCGTTGACAGTGTTCCGACCTATGGCTCGCATCCCGAGAATTGTAGTATTTTATGTAGTGCTAAGGTCACTAAAGAGTTGGACTTAGCCTACCCTCGGATTGCATTCTGCACATGGTGAAACCGGTGACATGTCGATGGTTGTACCGGTACACATTTTGTACCGGTACACTTTGATGGTTGTACCGGTACATTTGTGCCAAATTTCAAACCCGAGGCTCGGGTTTGCATTTTCGTGGGATTTGTACCGGTACACTTTTCCGTGTACCGGTACACTTTGGCAGATTTTGAACAGTTTGAACTGCAGGGGTGTTTTTGCAATTATGGCCTTCTATATGTATCCCCACGCCCTAGGAGCCTCCCCTGAGCTTGGCACCTGTAAGGAAAAAGGTGAGGGAGCCCTCCACACCCCCCTTTGTGATTTCCTTGATTTTGTTTGGGTTTTATGAGATTAAATGTCTCTTTTTGCTTCATTTTGGTTGTTGGAGGCTTTTCCCACCGTTGGAGCTTGGGTTGATGCTTGGTTGAGGGAAGATCCTTGAAGTTTGAGGACTTTGAGGACTTTGAGGACTTTGAGCTTGGTTTGAAGCTTCTTAGAGATAAGTGACTTGTTCTATCCTCTAGATTTCGAGATTTGAGGGTTTCTTTGAGATGAAACCCTAGAATGTGATTTTAGGGTTATTTTTGAGCATTTTGAATCTAGGGCTTTTGAGGCTCAATTTCTTAGTTTAGAATATTCCTTTAGGTTGGATTGGAAGGATTCTAGCTCTCTTTTGGAGCTTGAGAGAGATTTTCTACTCCTTAGGTGAGTTTTTGTCCCTTTGCTTGTGGTGGTTAATGTTTGAGCCTAGAGTTGTTCGTAACGTTTGTTTATCTCTTCGCTCCTTACCTTTAGGGTACTTAGAGATTTGTGGACAACTCCGTTCGGCGAAACAAAGGGCTCCGAGACGGTTCGGTGGGTTTGACCTAGCCACACAATGAGAAAATCTCATTTGTGATGAATTGAGTATCGTTAAATGAAAAAGCATACATAATCATGTTAGATATATTTATTATGAATTTTAGAATGCTTAAAATGCCTATGTTACATACATTTTATTTTCGGACCTCTATGAAGTAGAGAACTTGCATGTGAGACGTATATGTGCATGAGCATTCTTATGAGAGACTTGGGTTCATGTTTACAGAGTAGAAATGGCATATGTAAAGTGCCTATGGACTTAGACCGCAATTGGATATTGAAACTATTATAATGCCATAAAGCGGCGTTGGACTAAATTGACTTGTGAACTAGTGAGCTAATGTCATAAAGGGGCATTGAGCTTGGGTTAAACGTGAACCTAGTACTAATGTCATGAATGGAGCATAGAATGAAATGTGCTTAACTTATAACAAGCTTAAGTGTCATAAAGAGGCACTAAGCATAGTGAGTGTTGGAACATCACATTGTAACATTGAACTAGAACTTGGAAATGCTAGTGACTTCTACCATGTTAGAGACATGATGATTGGGTATTTGAGACGTTGACTACATTTGCTTGCCATTTGTGCTCTTTCGCACATGCTTGTGAGGGTCGCTCCCTACAAGCCGGCACTTCGGAGTTGGCCTACGCGACTTATACTCGCTCGTGCGGTATCGAGAAACCTACGGGGTCGGGAGGGATAGACTCATTCCTAGAGTGGGAATGTTGGAGCTACCACCGACACTTAGGTGGCACAAGCTGGACTACAATATGTGGGTCCTAGAACATGTTGGAAACAATGACATTTAATCGGGAGATAACAACCACTACTAGATAGGATTAGTAGTTGGATTACTTTGACATGCTTATAGCATAGTGTTGAGACGTGTTGTATACTTAATAAATTGCCTGTTGCATCTTAGTATACTTGGTTACCATGATAGAGCATGTAATATACCGAAAATTCGGAAAGTAAATATCGAACTTTAGTCAAATTGACCAAAGTGCGAGGACAGTACACTTCGGAAAGTCCGAAGGTGTTAAAATGAGTAAAAGTGAGTTACGGGAGGTTTTCGAGAGCTATAGAATCAAATCTGCAAAACTGCAGATTTTGAGCTCTCGGGGACCGGTCCCTGGTGGGAGAGACCGGTCCCCGAACGCGTATGGAATGAGATTGCCGAAAAATCGACTAAGTCCCTGAGACCAGCTCTCGGGAACCGGTCCCTCCCCGAGAGACCGGTCCCCCAGAGACCGGTCCCCTCAAAGAGAGACCGGTCACATTGCGCGCAGCAGCTCTGGCTGCGCTGGGAGAGCTCTCGGAGACCGGTCCCTAGTCGGGGAGACCGGTCCCCGAGCCCGAAATCTGCCCAGTCCAGGCAGTTGAATAAGATGAAAGTTGAGGGGTTTATTAGCATTTTTGCAACCCAATGGTTATGTATGAGGGAATATGAGGGCCTTTTTCTCTCATTCTACTCCCTATCACACTCTCTCCTCTCTTTCTCTCTCTGAAGACAAAGAAGAGAAAGAAAAGACAAGAGAAGAAGAAAACCTCTCCTCTCCTCTCTAGCTTGGGAAAAGGAGCAGTTAAGGTAAGCTTTGCCCCTTCTCATGCTAAATTCCAAACTAGGGTTTGGATTAACCTAGAAATAGTTTTAATGGATTGTTTAGAGTTTTTGAAGCTTTCTCTTTGCTTCTTAGAGATCAAAACCTTGGTTTGCTATAGAGGTGAGCTTGGACCACCTCTCATGGTGAAATCCAAACTAGGGTTTGGAATGAGTTAGAATGGTTTACATAGACTTTTAGAGTATAATGAAGCTATATTTGCTTCTTTTTGAGATCAAACCCTAGGTTTGATGATACTATGGAGCTAGGGCACCAAATTGGGCTTTTGCTCATGAGGTTTCTAAGTGCAATTGACCCTCTAGAACCTAATTGGGGTATTCCGACGCGTTGGTGCGCTCGGATTAACGTTACGAAAAGCCGATGCAAAGTTATGGCCAAATAAGCCTAATTTGGCTTCGTTATGCCGCAGGTAAAGAACGAAGGTCTAAAAATCTAAGAAAATCGTCGGAGCAACCTAGATAGACATACGAGGTGGGTGGTGCTTCTCAAACTCGTTGAACTTCCCTCTATACCTAATGTGTCATTCATTTGAGCATATATATAATATAATGTTGTTGCATGCATTTTAGGTAAAGTGATGATGAAAATGTAATGCTGCATGATTGTGAGTACAACTTGCATAATATGATGAATGAGAACCTTATGAATGTTAGAACCCTATATGTATGCATGAGAGAAGATGTGAGTGTTAAAGTGAGCCAAAAGAACGAGTGGCACAATGACATAGATCGAGTGCATTTGATAAAGTTAAAAGTGAAATGACACTAGAGATAGTGTGAAGTAAAGAACCAAAGAGATGTAAAGAATGACGAAAATGACAATATGTATAAAGTTAAAGTAAAGTGGGGCAATAAAGAACAAGAATGCTAAAAATGGCAAATGTAAAAGAAAGTAAAGAACAGTGATTGCTAGAGTTAGCAACATAAAGTGATGAGGAACACTAGAGCTAGTGTAAAGTCAAGATTGAACTATAAATCCCTTTGAGTTAAGGATATGATCATACTTGCTATGATTCCGTGCTCGAGGGCGGTCGCTCCCCCTTGGGCGATGCGCTCCGGAGTTATGCATCACGGGTTGGAGTAAACCCGAAGGACGGTCCTAGCGGGTGAGTTCCTGCGATGATGGATTAATGTGAAGCAAGTTAATATGGCGAAGCCCCCGGGTTAGCCTTGAGATTAAAGAATAAAGAACAAAGAGCAAAGAACAAAGAACAAAGTGTAAAGTGTAAAGAACAAAGAATTTGCATAATCTACATATGTTAATGTTGAGCATATTCCTTGCTTTGGTTCAGGCATATTAGCATCATGTTGTAGATTGGTTACTATATTTCAGCTTATCCTTTCTATTATGCCTGAGTTAGTCCTAGTGGAAAGTCGGTGATGTTGAGGCCGAACCACTGGGAACTTTGTTGTATCTCACCCCACTATTTTCACAGAGCCGGGACGAGCGAGCCGGCGAGCGACCGCGGTAAAGGTATCGCACCGTAGTCAGAGGCCACCGGAGTTGGGTTACATTTTGTTAGCAGTTATCCCTTTTATCATCTTTTGTATTTGATGATTCAAGAGGTTAATGTATAAAGCAAGGAAAAGAATGTAAAGCTTATTTTGAGGTATATGTGATGTAAGAAAGAAATGATGGAGTGATGTAATGAAATGCAAAGAATCCTAAATGTAAGAAATGGATGCAATGTATATGATCTAAAATGAATCATATTACTTGTGTAGAAGTTTAGTTTTCCTATCTTTCACTAATGGCTATTGCTTACCCTCGTGTAAGCCGTTTATGTATGTTTCCGCTAGTGCATTTCTCGTTGAATTTGTACGTGTGATGAGCCTTGGGCGGATAGGGGAAACTCTGTCCGTTCGGCGTCTGTTTGACGTGCTCGGGTCGGGCCAAATTGGTATCGGTCCTGGGGCGTGACAGAGCATATTCGTCATATATTGATATAGTGGATCATGATACCTACTTGCTCGTTATGTTGGGACGTATTAGTCATGCTTGGACATACTTTTCCTTGATAAAGTAGATGTACAACACATTGACATTATGTTTATTTGCGATATAGTAACTTAGCATTTTAATTATGCTTTCATAAATGTAAACTAATTACTATTATTATGATGCTTATCGTACTTACCCTTTTCTTTTGGGGTCTAGTGGTGCATTGAGCTGAGGTCAGTAATTGCCCACTTGGAACTATAAATTATAGTTCTCACGCCCTCTATTTTATGTTTTATTTCAGAGCCTTCCACGCCGGAAGAGGCTAGGGACCGCGGAAAGGGTGTCGCCTCGAGCTAGCTTCTATCGAGGACACGTTGATAAGTGGTCTACCTCTCGTTGTTTTCTTTTTGGAGAGGTTGAGAGCTGTACCAGTGTAATAGAGACCACCCATTTTGTTTACTTTTGAGATGGTTATTGTATAACTTTATGTTTCCTATTTATTATTTAGCTTGTTCCGACTTCTCTTATCATAGATTATAGATGTGTACTTGCTCTGATATCTCTAGTTGTAGTTTATCTCTTGCTTTATTTCTGCTGTTGTTGTAGACGCCTTATATGTGTAGACATATGGCGGGTCTGGGCGCGCTACCGGGAGGGCCTCTGCCGGTCCCAGGGCGTGACAAGTCGGGATATCACCAATTGAAGATTAAGCAGGAAGATATGCATAAGACGGTGTTTCGTACGCGATACGGCCATTATGAGTTCACGGTAATACCGCCCCTGCAGCATTCATGGACCTGATGAATCGGGTGTTCCGACCGTTGTTGGATAGGTGCGTCGTGGTGTTTATCGACGACCTATTGGTGTACTCGTGGAGTGACGAAGAGCACAAAGAGCATTTGAGAGCCGTAATGCAGATTCTTCATGAACAGAAGCTCTATGCTAAGCTGAAAAGGTGTGAGTTCTGGCTTCGCGAGGTTGCCTTTCTGGGCCATGTGATTTCGGGTGACGGTGTTTCTGTCGACCCGAGGAAGGTTGAGGCGATTCGGGATTGGCCTCGCCCTACGAGTGTTGCGGAGGTCCACAGTTTGTGGAGGGGTTTGCTAAGTTGACTACGCCTCTCACACACCTTACGCACAAGGGAGTTAAGTTTGTGTGGAGCGACGGTTGTGACCGAAGCTTCCAAGAGTTGAAAGAGAGGTTGACACCGACCCCGGTTCTTGCGTCTCCGACGCCGGGGGAGAGCTTCGTGGTTTATAGCGATGCCTCGTACAGCGGTCTAGGGTGTGTTCTTATGCAAGGTGGGCCAGTTATTGCGTATGCTTCGTGCAAACTAAAGAGCTATGAGAAGAACTACCTATACACGATCTGGAGTTAGCGGCGGTCATTTTCGCGCTAAAATTATGGAGGCACTATCTCTATGGTGAACACTGTGAGGTTTATAGGGACCACAAGAGCCTCAAGTACTTGTTTACTCAGAAAGAGTTGAATATGCGGCAGCGGCGGTGGTTGGAGCTATTGAAAGATTATGACCTTACTATTTTGTACCACCCCGGGAAGGCCAATATTGTCGCCGATGCTTTGAGCAGAAAATCAGTTGAGAACTTGGCGACGGCAATCACGTAGCAACCGTTGTTGCAAAGAGAAATGCAGCGGTTTGGGTTAGAAGTGGTTGCGCCAGAGGTTCCGACCATTTTAACGGCGCTAGTGGTTCGATCGACCTTATTGGAGAATATCAAGGAACGGCAGTGTCACGCTCGGGTACCAGCGGAAGCATATCGGGTACGTACACAGACCCGCCATACACCTGCAGTATATAAGGCGTCTATAAGAAACCAGTCGATAGGAGTAAAAATATAAAATAATCCTATCCTGATATCAGAGCAAAGTACAGTCCACAATACTCACAACAAGAGAACAGAGAGTATAAAATCCAAAATCTCAACTAAAAGAAAAGTATCATAACTATAGAGTCTAGTCCCAATAGTACATATACATCACGGGTCTACAAAAGTAGATACAATGGCAGTCTCTCTATATATAGGGACATCACCCTCGGCTGTAGCCTGAGTAGCAAGGTGATCGACTAGCAAGCTCCTAGCAATGTCTAGCTAGACGCGACTCCCTTGCCACAATCCCTAGCCTCTCCTGTAGATAGCTCTGTAAAAAAAAACAACCACCAAAAGGGCGTGAGAACTATAAACAATAGTTCCCAGTGGGTAAGCCGCCAGCCTCGGCGAATTACACCACTAGGCTCATGATGTACTAAATGAAAGCGAAAGCAGTAATTGCATAATATATAATTACGCAATGCTAACAGGTAATGAACATGTAAGCAACATTTAATCATAGTCTCAACAGTAATGAATCAACTGAAAAATAGAAGCATAGCAACTATGATAGCATGAACATAAGTATAAATGTGTAAGTAACTACTATACACGGTAACTGGTAATCATTCATTACTGTCCAATTTCTTATAGTACTTTCCTTTTATTCACAGGGATCTACTCAAGGTAGTCCAGCTTGCGCTGCGCCTAATGACCCCGTGGTAGTATACACTCCCCACGGCAATCCACTTCGGCACCCAATCCCGCACGGGCGAGCAACTATCGCGTAGGCCAACTCCGGAGTGCCGGCTTGTAAGGAGCGACCCTCACAAGCGTGTGCGAATGAGCACAATGGCAGTAAGCAAATCTAAAGCTCAATATGTCTCGATCATCACTTTACAACTTGCATTGTTCTTACTTTCGATCCTTTGATCAAAATCTCACTATAACAAGTATTGATAACAGCTAGTATCTACTAGATGAATAAACATGCAAGATTACATACGACATTAGTATCTTTTCACTATCCTGGCACTATAAACATAACCATAAGCACGTCATTGTTCTCTACTCTAGAGTCAAGAAAGTGTCATAAGGACGTCATGGTTTTCTCGAAACATGATAACTTGTCCATTAATCACTTAACTAGATTAAACATGTATATAAAGACTTATATGCATGAGTGTTCTCTACTTCCTAGAGATTTCAATTCAATTATATATCAACACTATAATATAGTGATTCGTTCAAGTTCTATATCAATCACAAGAGCATATAACTGTATCAATTATATAGTACATATATAACATAGGGGAGCTCCACTTGCTCTGGTTAGGTCAAACCCACCTCGTACTAAGCTCCAAATCAATTTACAAGGGTCCCAAAATCAGCCCCACGAGGCCCCACTCCTGCTGAAAATAAGGCGTCAAAACCGTGTCAAAAAGACGGCCGAAATGTCCGATTTCGGCTTACTTTACACTTAGTACAAAGTAACCTCTTGAATCCCTATTCTGGGCTAGTGTAATACCTCAAGTTAAGCTTCCAAAAGACCCTCCAATGTCAGTAGAAGGCGGTCCAAGGGTCAATTACCCTCTTGCTGCGCATAATACCGAAACGACATCAATATGCTTACATATACGCTATTATAGTCGAATTTTGCAATTTCAGCTTCCTAACTGAAATTCTTGCTTACCTCAGGTTAGAACACTTTCTAAACCAGCCTCCCGGGTCACCAAAATAGCTTAATATGATCCGCACACCTGCTGTGAAGGAAAAAATTCAAACGGCATTCATTCGCTCGATTAATCCGTGTATAGCTTTGAATTAGAGTCATAATTCACTAATTATCTTCATCAAACTTTGAAACAACTTTCCTCTGAGCTAAAGTAGGTAATTCACTGTCAATATAACCTCTCTTAATTGCTGTAAACAACTTCTAGCTCAGTTGGAAGCAACGAGACTAAACGGCGTCCAAATTCAATGCTAAATCGGAAACTAGAGAGAAATCAAGTTGAGTACCTCTCTAAAGCTGAGATTCAGCTTTTCTTGGTGATAACCTCACAGAAAACACAGCAAAACTCCTTCTCCCCATGTGCCAAAGACTTCCCTTGAGTCCTCCTATCAGCGAGCAACGAGCGCAGTGCGAAAACGGCGCGAATCGGCGGCTTTTCTCTAGAGAGAGAAAAAACCCTAGAGAGAGAGAAAGAGAGAAGGTGGAAGACTCTCTCCTGAGCTCCAACAACTTCTGAAGAGGTCCAGGGGTCGAGCTGGGAGGATAGGGATGAGTAAAGGATGTGAAAAGACCAAAACAACCTTGCTGCCACGCAGCTGCAGCTGCTGCTGCTTGCTGTACCGGTACAGCATTAGGCTTGTACCGGTACACCAATGCAAAAATTGCAGATTTCGCAATTGCAATGCACTTTCTCACTTCTAGCTTTCCAATCATTCTCTAACTGCTCAAAAACTTGTCCAAGCCTTTTAGAACATGTGGGATAGTTCCACCTCTCCGTCTACCCACTCGAACTCCGCAATTTGCACGCGTTCAGTGTATTACAGGCAGGTTGAGGATCCTTATCTCCAGAAGGTGCAGAATGACGTTGAAAGCGGTCGCGCCGGTGACTTCGGCATGGGATCGGATAGTGCACTTCGGTTTAGAGACCGATGGTGTGTACCCGAGGATGAGGAAATCCGTAAGGCGGTGTTGCAAGAAGCGCATCATTCCCCGTATAGTGTCCACCCGGGTGGCACTAAGATGTATAAAGATTTAAAAGTGCATTAATGGTGGCCGGGCATGAAGAAGGATATTGGGGATTATGTAGCGCAGTGTTTGACGTGCCAGCAGGTAAAGGCCGAGCATCGATTTCCGCCGGGGGAGTTGCAAAGTTTGTCGATGCCCGTGTGGAAGTGGGACGATATTTCGATGGACTTTGTGGTCGGTTTACCCCGATCGCAAGCCGAGCATGATGCCATTTGGGTGGTTGTGGACCGTTTGACGAAATCGGCTCATTTCGTGCCGATCCACACCACGTGGTCTGGGGACAAGTTAGCTCAAGTGTACTTGGATGAGGTAGTTAGATTGCATGGGGTTCCATTATCGATTATGTTAGATCGAGACCCCAGGTTCACTTCTCATTTTTGGAAGAGCCTATAGGATGCTCTGGGCACACGGCTCGATTTCAGTACAGCGTTTCATCCGCAGAGTGATGGTCAGTCAGAGAGGACAATCTAGATACTCGAGGATATGCTACGGGCGTGTGTGTTTGATTACAAAGAAGGGTGGCATGAGTATTTGCCGATGGAGGAATTCGCTTACAATAACAGTTATCAGGAGAGCATAGCGATGGCGCCATTCGAGGCATTGTATGGACGAAAGTGTCGCTCCCCTATTCATTGGAGCGAGGTGGGTGAGAGTATCACCCTTGGTCCAGATGTAGTGCGAGAGGCGGAAGAGAAGGTTCGCCTTGCTTGCCAAAGGTTATTGACGGCACAATCGCGGCAGCGAAGTTATGCGAATAAGCGCCGAAAAGATTTGGAATTCGCGGTTGGAGACCGTGTATTCCTCAAGGTATCGCCTATGCACGGAGTGAAGCGGTTTGGCATTCGAGGAAAGCTTAGTCCTCGATACATTGGGCCGTATGAGATACTTGAACGGATCGGGCCGGTGGCATACAAGTTGGCGCTACCACCGAAGCTTGCAGGAGTGCACAATGTATTTCACGTGTCGAATCTCCACAAGTACTTTCGCAACTCCTCACATGTGTTGGAGTATGAACCGGTCGAGGTGCACGAAGATACCACCTACGAAGAATTTCCTGTGAGCATTTTGGCTCGAGAGGAGCGGAAATTGCGGAATCGAGTTATTCCGTATGTTAAGATTCAATGGCGTAATCACTCAAGGCGTGAGTCCACTTGGGAGCTCGAGGACAAGATGCGAGAAGTCTATCCTCACTTGTTTGAGCAAGAGAGTTAAGGTACGCGTTAAGTTTCGCGGATGAAACTATTATTATGGGGTGGGGAATATAACGTATCGCATCCCCGTAAAACGTGCCGAGTTCCGTCGAATTGAGCGGAACGCGAAGTCAGACGAGTTAAAGTGCTTTACAATGGGTTCTATAAGTATTAGAATCAATATACATGGCGTAGGGACCCGAGAGAGTGAATTCTGGGGAAATGGCTAAGTCCCACAATTTTAGCTCTCGGGGACCGGTCCCTAAGGGGAGAGACCGGTCCCCGTAGACTGGAAAATTGCCCAGCGGCTAAGTCCTGGAATTTGGACTTACGGGAACCGATCCCTGAGGGAGAGACCGGTCCCCGTACGCGTAGCCAACTGAAAAAGTGGAAAATTTGGCTAAGTCCCTTGAGGAGTGCTCTCGGGGACCAGTCCCTGAGGGGAGAGACCGGTCCCCATATGCGAAAATTGCCCAGGTTGGGCTACTGTGAATAGTTCAAAGTTGATGGGGTTTTTGGCATATGTGTGTAATGTACTGGATCTTAGCAAATTGCAAGATTCGAGTGTTTGATCTGTGTGTGGAGCCTTTTCACAGTTTTTGGAGGGTCGTTGATAGTGTCCCGACCCCTGGCACGCATCCCGAGGATGTTGGAGTAGGACTTGGCACCAAAATTCCAAAATCGGAATTTTTGGACAGCTCTCGGGTAGCCTGCAGCAGGGCTTGTACCGGAACAAGACTGGCCTTGTACCGGTACAAGGGTTGATGGTTGTACCGGTACAGCCATCGGGCTTGTACCGGTACAGAGCCGCAGACCGAACAACCCGAGCTTCGGGTTTGCATTTTCGTCGGCCTTGTACCGGTACAAGAACCCGTGTACCGGTACAAGGAGGCAGTTTTTGTGCAGTTTGGTCTGCAGGGGGTTTTTCGCGATTGTAGCCTATCTATAACAGCACCCACGCCCCTTAGGGCTTTTTTTGTGCTGGGACCTGAGGAGGAGAAGGTGAGAGGAGCTCTCTCTCCCTTTCTTTGCATTTTTACCCCCTTTGCTTGGTTTTTATTTGGGTTTTCTCTCCTCTTTTTGCATCTTGGTGGCTTCTCCACCATTGTTGATGGCTTAGAGCTTGGAGAGGAGCTTGTGGCTGAGGAGATCTCCCACCCCACTTGGATTGGAGCTAAGTTTGGAGCTTCTTGAGAGGTTAGAGACTTGATTTCTCCCTTTGATCCTTGATTTGAGGTTTTTGTGAGATTAAACCCTAGAATTGGAATATTAGGGTTTATTTTGGGCATTTTGAATCTAAGGCTTTTGAAGCTAGATTGATTGGATTAGAGGCTTCCATTAGGTTGGATTGGATGAGCCCTAGCTTCATTTTGGAGCTTTAGAGGAGATTTTTGCACTAGAGGTGAGTTTTCCTCACCTATGATTGATTAGCTTAATGTTTGAGCTAGGTTTTGTTTGTTTGGCCCGTATGACACATGTTCTTGTACCTCTAGGATACTAGGAGACTAGAGGACACCCTCGTTGGAGCGCACGAGGAGTTTCGTTGCCATCGGTGGGTTTGGCTTCCTTGAAAATTGGAGGAAATTCCTCCTAAGTGGTTAAATGCTTTCATGCTCCTTAAATTCATGTTTAGTAGCATTTATGAGAGTTTTGAATGCTTAGAACTCATTTGTTGTGCATCAAGAAAATTTACTCTATATAGTAGAGAGAGAGAGACAATGTGCTTTGTTAATATGCATGCGACAAATATTCTATGAGATGATAGGAAATCAAGTTTCATGCTTCGGTTTGACTAGAATTGTAAGTTCTTGAACTTAGTATCCATGTTGGGACAAAATGAGCCATAGTGTCATAAAGAGGCACTTGGACTAGAGAATTATTAAACTGCAACATAGAGACTTGAGAATAGGCCACATTGACATCAACTATATTCCATATTTGAGATATGATGAAATAGTGACTTGGCCACGAGGACATTTACTATATATACCATGTTATTGGACATGAGGACTTGATACTTGCGACTGATCGTTTGACTACTTGCCATTGTGCTCATTCGCACATGCTTGTGAGGGTCGCTCCCTACAAGCCGGCACTCCGGAGATGGCCATCGCGATACATATTCGCCGTGCGGGATTGGGCGCCGAAGTGGATTGCCGTGGGCCAGGCTCATTCCTAGGGTGGGGATGATGACTACCACGGGGCCATTAGGCTCGGCACCGGCCAGACAGCCTACGGGTGGGTCTCAGGGCCATAGACAGCCTTCGGGTGGGTCTCTTCAGATTGGACTTTATATATCCGTTACGACATGTGGATAGATGATGACTTAGAGTATTATTTGGACATTGACTAGAATAGTAAACAACGGAACTTTACTATTTCGCATTGTGGACATTATGATAGTTGGAGACTGTTACTTCATGAATGGTTGTTTCATACTTATGCTATTTAGGCTAAGTAGAGATATCATGTAGTAGTAAGTTACATTTTACTTACCTTTCGCTTTTCTACATTTTTGGTCACTAACCTCTTCTGTAGCTTTGGGCCTTGTGGTGCATTCACTGAAGTCAGTAATTGCCCACTGGGAACTATTTTTAATAGTTCTCATGCCCCCGTTTTGTGGTTTACTTTTCAGAGCCTTCGGCACCGGCGGAGGCACGGGATCGCGGCAAGGGGATCGCTTAGCTAGCTAGCGAGGAGCGGTACTTTGCCTAGGTGGTTTACTCTTTCTTTTTGTAGTTGAGAGAGAGTGAGAGATTTTGTATTCATGTATAGAGACCACCTATGTACCTACTTATAGCTCTTGTATTTGGGATTTCCTATTGTTCTTACTCTATGTTTTATTTAGTGGATTTACTGTTTTATCCTTATCCCTTGTTGTAGCATTTAGACATTTATTATGCTCTGATACTTCTAGATGTCTTTTATTATTGCTGTTATTATTGTTGTTTTTAGACGCCTTATATGTTGTAGACATATGGCGGGTCTGGGCACGCGCCGGGCGGGCTCCCGCTGGGTCCCGGGGCGTGACAATGTGCAAAGTTGGGTGTATATGAGTTTGAGGGATGAGCTTTTCCTCTCATTTGTCAACCCTAACCCAAAACACATCTCCCTCTCTCTCTCTAAACCTTCTTCTTCTCTCTCTCCTTCTCCCTAGAGCTTGGGCAAGGGGAGCTTGTGAAGGAGTCAAGCTTGGTGTTGGAGCTTCCTACGAGTGGGAGCTAGCTTGAGCAAGGCTTTTGAAGGAAAAGCATGGACTCTAGGTGAGTTTTTATGGGTTTCTAAGCTAGGGTTTGATCGTTTGCTTCTAGTAGTAGTATCTAGAGGCTTTGGTAGTGGTTTATCTCTATGTTGATCGAGCTAAGGACTTGATATGGAGAAGATGATATTGTTGAGGGGGCTAAGTTAGGATTTTGAGATTTTGGAGTTCAATCTTGGGATTGATCTCTTTTTGCCCTAATTGTTAGGCTAACGAACGCGTTGGCACGAATAGTTTGGCGATCCGACGAGCGGTTCCAGAGCTATTGGCGAAGCGGCCATTTTTCGTACAGATTGCCGTAACGGGCGGCATAGAGGTCTATAAATCGACGAATTCGATTCGTGAGCTCGTAGCATACCTACAAGGTGGAGGGTGCTATCCGGAACCTTCGAGTTCCCTTCTATGTTTATGTCACTTCATTTTGAGCATATTTGTAAATTCCAATCATGCACGCAGCGTAATGGACAAATGTTGGTTGGTTAAAATTCAGTTGTATGTTTCTAACGTACTTGAACATAGAAATTGATAGAGGACCATGTAAAATAGGTTTGTTGAACCCTATACTTGCGTGAATATGGGAATTGGACCATGACAATAGTAAATCAATGTGACATTGACATTAGCGACGAGATTGGCATTAAAAAGAGCATAGCTAGACAAAGTCTAACTTATTGTGGCAAGAATAGCCTAGAAAACCAAGTGAATGACAAGTAAAGAACCCAATGGTTCATTGTGGCATCGAGGCGAGTGGCTAGTGTGGCTATACGTTTCCAAAGTGAGAATTGGATCATACTCACATGAGTCTTGACTTGAGGGCGGTAGCTCCCCCTCAAGCGGTGCGTTCCGAAACTGACACCACTGGGAGAAAGGTCCCAGAAGATGGTCCCTCAGGTAGTAGTGCTTGGAGCCTCCCCGACTAATAGAGATTTTGGGTTGTGAGTCGGGGTAAACCAGGAGCACCCCGTGATGCTTGATTGGATAAAAGCCATGTGAATTTTACATTATGCTTGCATATGTATCATACTTGAGATTATATATATATATATATATATATATATATATATGTTGACTATCTTTCTTGCAGGCATTGTATTAGTTTATAGCATTAGTGGGTTTGTTATTTCCATTTTCTTTGAATACTTATGCCTGAATAAACCTAGTGGGTAAATTGGCGTGGTCGGCGGCCGAGCCCACTGGGAACTTCGTTCTAGTTCTCATTACCACTAACCCTGCAGATCCGAGCGTGAACGGGGTGGCGGAGGATCGAGGCAAGGGTTTAGCGCCGTAGCTAGCGGCCACCGGAGTTAATAGGCATTTCCCTATGCATAGAGTTTCAACTTTTGTATGTTGAATAAAATAATGTAAATCATGTTTGGTTAAATGTATAAATGAAAGAGAGTGGATGTAATAGTATTTGTATTTGGTTAAAATGTAATCAAATATGATATGTATGGTTGTATGTTTAGTGTAGTAGTTAGAGCTTTCACTACCTTCGTTGTTGCTTGCCCTCGTGCAACCCTTGTGCAATTATGTTCACTTTGTATTGAAATTCTTGATTGTACATGTTGTTGGAGCCTTGGGCGGACAGGGGAGGTGCTATCCGTTCGGCGTCTACCATGTGAAAGGATCATACTTGTCACCATGCCACTATGCCACTATATCAATGATAGATCTCTACCTTATCATTTATGCCACTCTCTAGGCTACACTTGCCATAATGCCATAATTGGTTAAACTATATTTAACAATTCATCTCTCAATGTCAATCTTGTCTCTATTGTCAATGTCACCTTTGTTTACTATTGTTAAGTCCAATTCTCGCATTCATACAATCTTTAGGGTTCTACCATACACGTCCATTATGGTTCTATCATTTTCTATATTCAATTACGTTAGAAGCATATAAATGAAGTCAAACTAAGGTTCACATGTAAACTACCCTATTATGCGTGAATAGTTTCTATACTTGTATATGCTCAACAAAAGTGAAATAGACATAAAAGGGAATCCGATGATTCTGGTGTGCACCCCCCACCATGTAGGAATGCCAAGAAGCTACGGTTCAATTTTCGTGATTTTTGGGCGCCTATTCCGCGTGCTGCGGCTATCTGTATAAAAAACGACATTTTATCAATAACTTTGCGTACTTTCGTCGGATTGTCGAACCGAGCACGCCAACGCGTTCGTTATACTCCTAATTAGGTTTATATAGGCTCACATTAGATTAAAACCCTACTTGAGCAAAACCACTCTTTGGGTTGCCCAAATATGACATATAGTCCAAATCCTTAAATTGATCTTAGAGCTAAGCAAAAACTAGCTTAGAATCATCTAAGAACTCCTCTAAAATTATTTCTAGGTTATTCCATTCATTCCTAGGGCATATAACATGAACCCTAGCAAACCACCATGTGAGCACTTGAGCAAAACATGGATTTCCACATGTTCTATAGTCTCTACTAGGTTTCTAACAATGTGAGAGGATCAAATCTCTGAGATTTAGGGTGCAAGATCAAACCCTAGCATCATCCTTTCATAAGAACTCACCTTAGCCCATTAGCTCTCCAATATCAACCTTGTAGGAGAGACCAACACCTTCAAAAGCTCCAAATCTCCTCCCAATCCTCCTTTAATCCACCTTGTAGAGAGCTTTTAGAGAGAGAGAGGGAGAGAAAATGAGAGAGGAGTGTAATCTCAGCTTGCTGTGAAGAGAAGAGAAGGTTTGGGTCTTATTTGGGCTGCTATAATTGCTGTTAGGCCCTCCGACTCTCCAATTCTGCAGCAGGCTGTGCCTGCGGTCCACCGTGCACTGTACCGGTATACGAAATCCTGTCACCGGTACAACAGCCTTTTTCTGTGGTCCACACTGCACTGTACCGGTACACAAAATTCTGTCACCGGTTCACAGCCTTTTTCTATTCAACCCGAGAGCTATTTCTCTCGATTTTACACTATGTACCGGTACACTTTTGATGTTAAACCGGTAACACAACTCCAGATTTCAGATTTTCGCATCTTTTCGATTCTATTTCACTCCGATAAATGCTAAAACCTTTCTAACTCTTTTAAACTCATTTTAAACTCTTCCAACCTTGTTGGAATGCTAAATGGAACTTGTTCAACCAGTTCTCTTGGCACTTTAACCCAATTTGGGTAAAGTCAAATATTCTCTACCGAGTTTCGAAATGTTACAGTGGGGGTATTTGTAGATATGCTACAATTGCAAAAATACCATCCTAAAACAAGCAGTCTGCGAACTGCATTATGTACCGGTACACGAAAAAGTGTACCGGTACAAAACCCTGTACGCACAAACCCAAGCCTCGGGTTGGCAGAAAACGGCCTTCTGTACCGGTACAAATCCAATATTGTACCGGTACAACAGCTTGTTCCGGTACAACATCAATGTTGTACCAGTACACAACCCTGCAGAACTCAACCCGAGTGCTGCAAACAATCCTCACTTTAGAGACTTCTACATTGAGGTTAAAACCTCCATTTTCGGGATGTGAGCCATAGGTCGGAACACTATCAACGACCCTCCAGAATAACTGAAAAACTCAGAACACAGATCAAACACTCGAACCTCACAATTTGCAAAGGTTCAGTGCGTCACAATAATATTGTGGATTAGTTCATGATTCCGCATGAATTAATGGGTGTATGTGGATTATTGGAAACCCTAGGGTTAAAAGGAGGTTTCGCTAATTATGAGATCTAATTAGGATTTGATCTCTTGTAGCCCTAGTTGAAGGAAAAGCTGAGCGTTGCGAGACTCGGATCGAGATTCTGATAAGTCTACGCCAAGATATTGAGGAAAAACCCTATTTTGGCTTCGTTAGCCTCGAGTAGAGGGAAAGCGGTCTAAAAATTGTGGAACTCAGATTCTAGCACCCTAGCGACCCTACGAGGTGGGTGGTGCTATCCGAAACAGTTGGATTTCTCTTTATGTCTAAAGTCACCATTGAGCATGTATGTGTATTGTAGGATTCATGCATTGTAAGGTTAAATAACAATATATGAGTATTTCTTGCATGCTTTTAGTATAAAGATGCATATGACATTGGCAATGAGGCATGGACATTTGTGAACCCTATAGATGTTTGAATTGAGAAATGAACTAGCCGAGTTATAAAATATGGTGACATTGTGACATTCGAATGATATAGCACCTTGTGGCATTGAATGCTAGAGAATAGAACACTTTGTGTGTTGTGGCATTGTGAACATGGCATCCTCATAGTTGTGGATTGGATCATACTCACTTGTAAGTCTTGGCTTGAGGGCGGTCACTCCCCCTCGAGCGATGAGCTCCGGAGTAGTCATCGCTGGGTTGTAGCGAGTATCTCCCCAGAGGACAGTCTCATCGTGTAACATACCACATCCCTCGTAAATCGTGCCGAGTTCCGTTCGAAACGAGCGGAACGCGGAATTGAACGAGTTACAGTGGACCCTAAGTGCATTGGAGTTCATAAATGGAGCAAAAGGGGCCCGGAGAGCAAATCTGGAAATTCGCTAAGTCCCAGATTTTGAGCTCTCGGGGACCGGGTCCCTGAAGGAGAGACCGGTCCCCGTGCGCGTAGCCTGCCAGGAAATCCTGAGGCATCGGTCCCTGGTGGTGAGACCGGTCCTCGGGAGACCGGTCCCTGACGGGCAGACCGTCCCTCGCTGGCGTAACAGCCGAAAATTCGAAAATTTGGCTAAGTCCTGGAAAAACCCCGTTCGGGAACCGGTCCCTGGTCGGGAGACCGGTCCCCGAAGGCGAAAAATGCCAGTCTGGGCAGATCAAGTAGAAACAAGTGGAGGGCTTAAGTTCAATTGTTACAACACTATATATGACTCACCCCCTCTCTTCCACAGCCATTTCCACCCTCTCACCATTTTCCTCTTTTCTCTCTCTAGAACCTATACTCTAGGACTTGGAGAAAAGAAGAAGAAGAGAAAGAGAGGAGGATTTGAGGCTTTGGAGGTTTTAGGAGCTCTCCAACAAGGAGAATCTTGGTGAGGCTTGGACTAGAGGTAAGTTTTGTAAGGTTTTCCTCTAGGGTTTGGATTTTGGTTAAGAGATTTGGAGCTTTGTGCTCCTTAGAGGTTTTAGAAGCTCTTTTGAGCCATGAACCCATGGAACCCATGAGAGCTCAAGGTGCTCTCATGGTGAATCCTTGGAGATGATGTTTGGAGCCCTAGGGTTGGTACAAAGGTCTAGAAACCTTACTAGGATGCTTCTTAGATGATCCTAAGCTATCCTTTGCTTAGGGTTTGGGATCGATTCATGGGGAAACCCTAAATGGCAACATTAGGGCTTGAATTTGGGGTTTTGCCCTAGGATTTTTCGGGGACAAATTGACCCTGTAGAAACCCAATTGGGGGTGCCCAAAACACGTCGGACAACTTCGTTTAAATTTTCGAAAATGTTAGAGTATAGTTCATGTACAAAAAGGCCTAATATGGCACTATTTGATTATAGGGCGCGGAATCGGCTTTTGTAAAGTGCGGGGGCCTTTAATTCTACACCCACACGACTCATAGAGGTGGGGGGTGCACGCCGGAATCGTTGGATTCCCCCTTATGTCTGTTTTCTCTATTCTTGAGCATATATATATATAACCATTCATGCATAGTAGGTAGCTACATGTGGAACTTGGTTTGACTTCATCTATATGCTTCTAACGTAGTTGAACATGAGAATGATAGAACCAAAACGGACATGTGTGATTGGACCCTCGAGATGTGTGAATGTAAGAATGGACTTGGACAATAGTAAACAAGGGTTCATTGACATAGAGACAAGAATTGCATTGAGAGATGACCGTTGAATATAGTTTGACCCGTAATGTCATGGTCGAAGATAAAGCCTGGAGAGTGGCAAGAATAAATAGGTAGAGACCTATTGTGATATTGGCATTGTTGACTAATGGCTATGAGTCCTCAAGTTGAGGATTAGATCGATACTCACCTATCGTCGTGGCTTGAGGGAGGTCGTCCCCCTCGAGCGGTGCGCTCCGGAGTTGGTCACCACTGGGCGTGGTAAAGTCCACCAGTTGACGGTCCCTAGGAGGTTCGAGTCCTCCGTTATTAAGGAATTTGGGTTGTGAGTTATTGGGGTTAACAGAGTTAACCGGTAAGATTGGGTAAGAGCCAAAGTTTGTTTATGATTGGAGCATGCATGCATTTCCATTTTCGCATTGAAAATTGTATATCTACTGACTTTTCTTGCAGGCATAGTATTAGTTGCATTAGTAATGGTTACCTTTCTTCCTTTGAAATACTTATGCCTGGATAGACCTAGTGGGTAAGTCGGCGAGGTCGGATGCCGAGCCCACTGGGAACTTCGTTGTAGTTCTCACACCACTAACCCTACAGGTCCTAGCACGAGCGGGCGGCGGAGGACCGAGGCAAGGGTTTGGCGCCGTAGGTAGCGGCCACCGGGACTTTATGCATTTTGTAATATTCCCTTTTTGTTATACATGTATCAACTTTATTTTGTTGATTTAGGTATGTAAAGTGAAAAACATCATGTATTTGTGGATGACTAAATGTAAAAAGATATGATGGTTGAATGGAATGTAATAGTTTTACATTAGCTTTGTTTACTTGAATTTGGTTTAAATGAAATCAAAAATATCAGTGTAATCTATATTTAGCTTAGAGCTTTCGCTTCCGTTGTTGCTTGCCCTCGTGCAAGCCTTGTATTATATTTGCAATTCTCTTGTTAATTGCCTGATTATATGTATTGTTAGAGCCTTGGGCGGACAGGGGAGGCTCTGTCCGTTCGGCGTCTGTTGACGTGACCCGAACCCGACCAAATTGGCGGGGATTGGGGCGTGACACATCGGGTTGTAGCGAGTATCTCCCCGATAGTAGGGATTTGAGTTGGTGAGTTTTGAGGCGAACCTACGGATTAGCCGAGAGGATTGGGTATTGAGAATGGCAATCGGCATGCATCATGAGCATCATATATTGAGTAGCATTTTTGTTCAGGCATAGTAGCTGTATTTGATTAGAAATAACTAGCTATCTATCTGTTCTTTCTTCTACTTATGCCTAGTTAGACCTAGTGGGAAAGTCGGCGGGGTCGGCGGCCGAACCCACTGAGAACTTTCTTATAGTTCTCACCCCACCATTTTTCAGATCCAGGTCTAAGCGAGGCGACTGAGGATCGCGGCAAGGGCATAGCGCCCTAGATAGCGACATCCCGAGGATAGTTCATACCCTGTTATTATCATCTTTTGTATTTGATGAACAAGGTTGTATAAATGATGTATATAAAAGAAAAGTATGAATGTAAAGTGTAATATGCTTGTATTTGATTAAAAGTAATCATAATACTTGTATGGATGTAATAGTTGTAGAACTTTCACTTTGGTTGTTGCTTGCCTTCGAGCAAGCCATGTATATCTATATTTTCGCTTGCGCAAATTGTATACATGTTGATACTTGTGTTGAGCCTTGGGCGGACAGGGGAGGTGCTGTCCGTACGGCGTCTGTTGACGTGTCAGAACCGACCAAATCAGCGGTCTCGGGGCGTGACAAAATAGCTGGTGTACGTGACATGTTACGTGAGCTGTGACGATCGACGCGCTAAGCTCACTAGTCAACGAGACGGCAAATAGTTGAGAATGAGTCAACAACTAACACCTGTTCCAACGATGTCACCCATGTCACCGATCTAACTGACACTGATTAATTAGATCCCATAAATAGAGATCATGCAATATATCGAACACCACCCTACTACTAAAACATGATAGAGTAGAAATAGAGTAATTAAACATGAAGTCTAGTGGTGTAGTGCTTAACAGTAATATGCAGATGCAACGAAAAGGAGTGAGGGAAGGACATCACCGAGCTAGCACCATTATACCAACTTCGGATCGAAGCACTCACCTGAATTGTCGTAGTGCCTAGCACCCAGGATGTTCTAGAACGTCGACTGGACCTACGAAAGACCCAAAAAGTCAAGGTCCACCTAGTCGACTCGAACACTAAACACACAACCCCACGCCGCAATTTCCAGAAAGTTCGTCAGAACACCTTCGAACCCATCGAAGTGCCCAAAAGGTACAGATGTACACTGCAAGTCACCCGCTGTCCCGAAACACACCAAATTAGGTGTTCGGATAGCAAACACATGCCAAAGTGATACACAAATACAATATCGCACTTAGTGTCATTCCGGATTTCCGAAAATACCGTTTTTGGCATCAGAACCCTCTGCCGCTCGCTCGTTGTCTCCGATACTCGAGACAATGAGAGCAACCGGCCAACAAGGCTTGGTGACAAACCTGGGGCATTCAAGTTTTCAAGTTTTAAAGATGTTAGAATAAATAAATAATTTTTGTATGTTTTCAAGTTTTATAAAATTATATGCAAGATATATATTTAAAAGGCTATTCAAATATTTAGAAAAAATAAATAATATTTGTATGTTTTAAAGTTTTATAAAATTGTATGCGAGATATATGATTAAAAGGCTTTGTGATTAGTAACTGTTGGTGACCGAAAGTCCTGACCCTCGGCTAGGTCAGATTATACTCCTCGGGAAGGGCGTCGGGATGATACGCGGCCGCTGATTTGACCCTCGAAGTTTGCGCCCACGACGGATCAAGCGATTCGGCCAATGAGGGATCGAATCAGCCGAGTTCGAAATCCTCCACAGTAAATTCGCTTCGGCGGAATGAGCCGAATGGAGAGGGGAAGCCTGTATCTTGGCTGAGAGACGAGCCGAAATGACTGAACAACTCGAGATCTGATCGGCAAGAAGGGCCGATAAAACAGCTTTCTATTAAAAGGAAGACAGAGAATTACAGGAACAGGGGAGTGATGCCCGTAGGGCAGACAAACTCCGAGTATGAGAACAGGGGAGTGATGCCCGTATGGCAGATAGACTCCGAGTGTGCTAAATTACAGGGAACACTACTCCTAATGAAAAGCGGTAAATGCAGAAAAGAAAGATGCAGGGAAATAAAGGTGGTCTTTTGTGCGCAGGGGCGAAGACCCGTTTTCAGAGTATCGAACGCTTATTTATAGAATTGCCCTTGCGTTAGTTATTCCTCTTGCACGATCAGCCACGATCTCCTGAATTGTAGGACCACCTTTGGCCGATCGGAACCGCTCGTAACTGCTTGCGGTTGCTATAACTTCTTGGTCCAGCGCGGCTCGCGTGTGTCCGGTGTACTCTAGGTCTACCGTTTTAGCCGTCTTACTGATATGAACCCGGCGTGCCATCTGTTCGCGCCTGACTGGCTCAACAATTGCCCCCTCGGCAACTTTCGAAGCGATGCTTCGGTAGCTGGCGCTATTTTTTCGAACTCTTGGCATACTCTTTGTCTTATCTTCTGAAAAACAAGTGCGATCCGAGGCGTCTTCCTCGGTCCAATTAAATTTAAATTCTCTGACACAATCTGTAATACAATCTTTTGTACGATTTAATTTTGGCCGCTGATTCTTTCTTTTACGGCCTTGATCACATTCTTTATTTTTGTCTCATACGCGGCATTAATTAGGTCATCTTAATTACCGCCGTTTAATCACCATTAAAGCCGACCTCGAAACTCGCTTCGATGGGACGGTTCGATTCGACGGCCTTTCTTCTTCTCCAAGCTTTTACCTTTTTGTCTCTTCTATTCCTTCTTCGTTTTCCAGGAAACTCTTCTTTTGCTTCTCTTGGCATTTTCTTTGCTTCGAAGCATGGCGCCTCTTCCGCCATTGCCCACTCATCCTTCCTTGGACTATACTCTGCTTAGGCCATATCTTGATTCGGACCCTGCCAGGTTTATCTTGGGTCCCTCATTTACCGCAGACCCATCTGCCAATGATTTTCCATTTTCTAATGAAGGTCTTCCTTTGATGGCTGAAAATATTCATCTTCATTCGTGGTATCCTTCGGCTTCGACAGGAAGAAGTCTTCGAACCTGGCCTAGTACTTCAGACGTCTATTTGGCTTGGTTGGATCGTGTACAAGCCACTCACGGCGATTTATGGTGAGAAACTGGCATCTATGAAGCCATCCAGCTATCCCGAAAACCTCCTTCAGCTAACTTTCTTCTTTTGGCTTCCGCCTTTTGTTTCTGGTCCCCTGTTTTCAACATTTTTCTTTTTAGAGGCGGCCCTCTCACCCCAACTTTTTTTGATGTCGCCGCCATTGTTGGCCTACGCCCTCATGGTATCACCCTTTCCATGGCTTATAACCCTGATGGTGTATCCGATTTTGAGGCCAATCTTGATCTCAATGATTTGGCCTACTCCAAACTTCATCGTAAATTTGCAGGTGAATCTCCCTCTCCAGTCACTAAGAAGGAACATACTGCATTCCTTCTGTACTGGTTATGTCATAATCTTTTCTGCACTCGTTCGCAGAAAATTAACCGAGATTTTGTTTCTATCGCCGTTGGTTTATCTAACGGCGATAAATTGGCCTTGGGGCCCTATTTTCTTGCTTTTGTTTACAGAGAGATTTTTGACTCTATTAGACCGTCACCCAATATAATGATGTCACCATTAGCTCGGTTGCGGTGTTTTTTGGTTTTTGCAGATATTTTTACAAATTTATTTCAGTAGGCTGTGCCGAGAACCTTTAGATTTGAGCTCGGCTGCTCGCTTTGACTCATACGGACTTGCTCTCGGCTGTCCTCCACCGTTTACACCTGGGCATCCTCTGGACTTCCTCACTTATTTTTCCGTTTTTTATGATTCAAGCCCTCACTTTCTTATTTATTGGTCTCCTTTTGCTGATCGAGTTACTGGCCCCCCTTGGTTTTTGGCCAGATATGAATCATTTCAAGGTGAACTCGCCTCTTCTCGTGCTAGCGAGTATTCTGATGTTTGGTATTCTTTCTTGCCTCCTCGGGACTTGCACATTGGTTTGAAGTCACGCTCGAAGTTATTACCCAGTACCGAGGTTTACTCTCCACAGTTTGTGGCGCGCCAATTTGGTTTTACCCAGGCCATTCCTGCTCCGGCCAAGTTTTTCACGGCTAATACAGCCACTCATCGCCTGCCTACCAAGAGCATAGCTGACGCCGATCAGATTTCGGCTATGGGAAACCGTCTGCGGCGATTCTTCAAATTGGTCAGCTTCAAGACCAATCATATCGGAGTATTAGGTTTTCGCTATACTGTAAATTGGGATATTTTCCTCAAGAAAACCTTTGCTCCTATCGTCTCGCATGCACATCGCAAGACTCGTCATCCTCTCAGTACGATATTCCTTTTGAAAATGACTTCCTGCTTATAATTACTGCTACTCATTCTTTTTATTTTTGTAGCTCCTTTCCCAAGTAAGATTCAACCGGAAGGCCCTGCAGAGCCATCCATATCAGACGAAAAATCGGAAGAGGCTGCTGAAACTCCGCCTCCTTCCTCTGTAATGTTTTCTAATCTGCTCCTCTTTTGTTCGTTCTATTTTGCTGTTTGTAATACTCATTTTATTTCCTTTGTCAGTCTATACCCACTCCTTCATCGGTTCCAAGTTCAAATAAGAGACCGACTGAGACCGTACAAGTTTCTCCCCCGCCGACTTCGAAACGGCGTAAATCAGTTGCTAAGCGGCAATTTCGACGAGCTGACAGTATTCCTTCGGCTGACAATCTAGAAGACACAGCCGAAGATATGCCTTCGGCCTCAATTCCACCGCGCTCCTTTCCCACATCGAGGCATCAATCGCGGGATGGTGACTCTGGTCTATCGTCGTGGGACTCAGCCGAAGAATCCCCATATTTTACGTTTCTTGGTTTTTACACTATTAACATTCTTGTTACAACATTATTGATACAATTTTAGCCTAACATAAACCTTCAATTCACTTTCGATTACATTCTTAGTTTACTCTTAACACTACATTTTTACATACTCACACTTACGAACATTATCGTTCATCTAAATACAAAAACTATGAAGGAATACGTTAGAAACTAACTTTACACAAGGACCAACCTTGAAGCATGTAACATAACTAACGCTGCGGAACTTGCATGTCCCCTCTGAGACAGGCGCCATGTCCCCTTTGGGACAGGCAAGCCGCCAGACAACCGCACGGGCTTAGGCTGGTTTCTCCGCCCGAGCCCCGCACTGTAAATTGGTGAGGTTAAGGTAAGAATAGATAAGAGTGTGAAGGTTTTGGACAGTGAACTACAAGAGTTCGATGATTAATTCGAATCTTTACGAATTAAAGGTAAAATCGTAATAACACTGGTGAAACTAGGGTTAATCGAAGATTAGTTCAAAGTCGGATAATGTCAATGTCTGTTTCCTAGTAGCCCTCACCCTCGAAGAACTCAGCTCGTCCCTCCTTGTTGTGAAAGTAGAGGTTTTTAAGCGGGTTCTCCATACAAACAAACGAGCAGGAGACGTCAACTACAAGCCTGTCCTCGTCTTGCTCCACTACACTGGAGTGGCCCATTGCCGCAACACGAACGGCAAAGTTGTTTAAAAAAGAAGAAAAGGTAGGGAAAGAAGAAGAGTTCAGCCCGAAGGGACGCTTCGACGGTAAGGTAGACTCAGAAACTCTTTACTCCTTTTCCTCGAGAAAGTCCTCTTCTGACACTCGCGCAATTTTCCTTTTCTATTTATCTACTTCTTTTTATTTTAAACGGATGACTGTTGACTAAACTGCATGGGGCTATAGTTAACAAAGCCAGCCCTGTGTCGAACCAAGGTGTCGACTCCTTCCGTGTTGTCAAAGGAGATTACCTTATGATCGGCTTCTATACAGAAGCCAAGAACAACCACCTTATAATCGGTTCCATACAGAAGCCAAGAACAACA
>NW_017893558.1:0-13979 GCF_001540865.1 Ananas comosus
GAGATAACAATTCGGAAAATAAATATCGAACTTTAGTCAAATTGACCAAAGTGCGAGGACGTACACTTCGGAAAGTCCGAAGGTGTTAAAATGATCGAAGTGAGTTGTGGAAGGTTTTCGGGAGCTAAAGAATCAAATTCTGCAAAAACTGCAGATTTTGAGCTCTCGGGACCGGTCCTGGTGGGAGAGACCGTCCCCGAACGCGTATAAGAGAGATAGCCAAAATCGGCCTAAGTCCTAAAGAAGGATAGCTCTCCGGGAACGCGGTCTCTGCCTGAGAGACCGGTCCCCAGAGACCGTCGCCATAAGAGAACGCGTTGCTCTGCGCGCAGAGCAGCTCTGGCTGCGCTGGGACAACGTTCGGAACCGGTCCCTGCTCGGGGAGACCGGTCTCTGTCTGCGAAAACTGCCCCAGCTCGGGCAGTGTAATAAAGTGGAAGTTGAGGGGTTTATTAGCATTTTGCAACCCAAGGGTTATGTTTGGGCTGAGGAGCCTTCCTCTCTCATTTCCTCACCCTCTCACACTCTCTTCTCTCCCCTCTCTCTCTCTAAGAAGACAAAAGAAGAAAGAAGAAGGAAAGAAAAGAAGGAAAGAAGAGGAAAAAGTGGAGAAGAAGAAGAAGAAGTGAAGAAACTCCTTCTCCTTCATCTCTAGCTTGAAGAAAAGGAAAGCTTACAAGGTGAGCTTTGATCTATATTGTAGAAAAACCCTAGAATGAGTTTTGAATAACCTAGAAATGGGTTTTAATGGGATATTTGAAGAGTTTTGAAGCTTTCTTTTGCTTCTTTAGAGATCAAATCCATGGTTGAGCTCAAGTGAGCTTCAACCCACCTCTAATGGTGAAATCCAAACTAGGGTTTTGAAAGCCTAAGAATGATTCTAATGGGCTATTTAGAGTATAATGAAGCTACTTTTGGCTTCCCAATGAGATCAAACCCTAGGTTTTGATATACATTGGAGCTAGGGCACCCAAAATGGGGCTTTTGCTCATGAAGGTTTCTAAAGTGCAATTGACCCTCTAAAAACCCTAATTGGGGTATTCTCCGACGCGTTGGTGCGCTCGGAATAAGCATTTCGAAAAGTGTATGAAAAAAGTTATGGCAAATGGCCTAATAAGGGTTCGTTTTGCCGCAGGTAAAGAACGAGGCATCTAAAAATCCTAAGAAAGTCATCGGAGCACCTAAAAGAGACCTACAAGGTGGTGGTGCTTTTCAAACTCATTGAATTCTCTCTATGCCTAATGTGTCATTCTTAGCATATGTTCTATATATTGTTGCATGCATTTTAGGGTAAAGTAATGATGAAATGTGATGATTGCATGATTGTGAGCACAACTTGCATAATGAGATGGTTGAGAACCTAATATATCAAAACCCTAGATGTATGCATGAGAGAAGATGTGAGTACCCACAGTGAGTAAAAGAACAGAGTGGCACAATGACATAGATCGAGTGCATTTGATAAAGTTAATGTGAAATGACACTAGAGTTAGTGTGATGTAAAAGAACTAAAGTGATGTAAAGCATAAAGAAGGTGACAACGTGTAAAGTTAAAGTAAAAGAAATGCAAAGAACAATGATTGCTAGAGTTAGCAAGAGTAATGAAAATGTAAAGAATGTGATTGCATGATTTTGCAACATAAAGTGATGTAAAGAACACTAGAGTTAGTGTATAGTCAAGATTGAACTATAATCCTTTGAGTTAAGGATATGATCATACTTGCTATTTGAGTTCCGTGCTCGAGGGCGGTCGCTCCCCCCTCGGCGATGCGCTCCGGAGTTATGCATCCGGGTTGGAGTAGACCCGTAAGGACGTCCTAGCTGGTGAGTACCTGCGATGATGGACTAACGTGAGGCAAGTTAATGTGGCGAAACCCCGGGTTAGCCTTAATGATTAAAGAGCAAAGAACAAAGAATAAAGAACAAAGAGTAAAGTGAAAAGCTAAAGAACATGCATAATCTGCATCTATTAATGTTGAGCATATTCCTTGCTTTGTTCAGGCATATTAGCATCATGTTAAGATTGGTTACCATATTTCAGCTTATCCTTTCTATTATGCCTGAGTTAGTCCTAGTGGGAAAGTCGGTGATGTTGAGGCCGAACCCACTGGGAATTTGTTTGTAGTTTCTCACCCCACTATTTCCACAAGCCGGGACCGAGAGAGCCGCGCGAGCGACCGGAGGTAAAGGTATCGCGCCTTAGACAGAGGCACCGATGTTGGTTTCATTTTGTAGTAAAGTACCTTATGATCATCTTTTGTATTTGATGATTTAGCAAAGAAAGAAAAGAATGTAAAGCTTATTTTGAGGTAAATGTGTTGTAAGAAAGAAATGATGAGATTATGTAAGAACTGGCAAAGAATTCTAAATGTAAGAGATGGATGCAATGTATATGATCTAAAATGAATCATATTACTTGTGAATGTTTAGTTTTCCTTTTTCTTTCACTTGTGGCTACTGCTTACCCTCGTGTAAGCCGTTGTGTATGTTTCCGCTAGTGCTTTTCTCTATTGATGAAAATGTGCATGTGATGAGCCTTGGGCGGATAGGGGAAACTCTGTCCGTTCGGCGTCTGTTTGACGTGCTCGGGTCGGGCCAAATTGCCATCGGTCCCGGGGCGTGACAGCTAGTCTCCATTGTTTGCTGGTCTCGAGCCCCAATTCTAATGAGGGAGATGACTTTTCCATCATTGTTGTATCATCGGACACTGAGAGCAAATTTCACGAGTGTCTTAAGATATATAACATTGGTGTCCCTAGTCTAGCTCAAAATCCAGAACAATTTGATCGGCTATACGCCCTTTTGCTTGATCTAGCCGATCAATCAGACATTACTCCTAATATTAAATGTTTTGTAGCAACATTATCATCTCACCTTTCTTCTTTTTTGGTTCGGCAACGATCTCTGGGCGCCGAGCTTGTAGCTTTAGATCAACATTTTCATCGTGTTGATCATTTCAAAAAGAATATTCCTAATGTAGCGGCTCCCATTGCTGAAGTGAACCGTGAAGATCAATCTCTGGCAAATCAAGAATCGGTTTTACGGCAACGCATATCAACTCTCAAAGAAGAATTGGCTGCAGCCGAATCTACTCTGGCGCAAACTTCTGAACGCCGACTCCAATTAAGGGAACAATTTAAATCTATGAGAGAAGAAGGAATGAAAATTCAAGAAGAGCTCTCTCAGCTCTATAAGGTGCATCCCTTAATGAAACGCCGACGAAAAGCTACCAAAACTGCTCAAGCTAATCTTATAGCCGAATGGAACCAAATCAGAGATTTATTATCTTGATTCGGCTTGTGATATTCTAACTTTGACTTTGATTATTTTTTCATATGGATGGGTAATATCTCTTTAAATATTTTTCGTTGATTGATTTTTCACTTTCTGACCCATCTCTGTTCTGCAAATAATATGCATTTCCTCTTGTGATTCGGCTGACTTGAAATGGCCCGTCCCAATTTGGAGACCATTTTCCATACGTTCAGTCTTTTTGACCGATCGGAAAAACCAGCCGAAGCACTAAATCACCGACGACAAATTTCTTTGATCGAACTCTCTTATTGTATGCGCTACGCACTTGGCTTTGGTATGCTTGCATATTATCTAAAGCTATCAACCGAGGATCACATACTTCCTCTGCTTTATCTTTCATTAAATTACTGTATTTATCAGCCGACAGATCTTTTTATTTTTCTATCCTTAAAGAAGGGACTGTTATTTCAGCTGGAATTACGGCCTCATGGCCGTAAACTAATTGGAATTGTGTCATCCTTATTGCCGTTTTTACTGAAGTTCGGCACACCCATAATACTTCAGAAAGTTTTTCATTCCATTTTCTCGGATGTTTCCCGATATGTTTTTTCATAAGGTTAATAATTATTTTATTTGCTGCTTCTATTTGTCCATTCGCTTGAGCATAATAAGGAGACGAATTGTAACACACTGGACTTATGCAAATTGCGAGGTTCGAGTGTTTGATTTGTGTCCCGAGCTTTTCCACACTTTGTGGAGGGTCGTAGACAGTGTTCCGACCTATGATTCGAATCCCGAGAATTGAAGTTTAAAGCTTAGCACCAAAATTCAAAAAGTTGAATTTTTGGTCAACTCTCGGATAGCCTTCAGCAGGCCGTGTACCGGTACAGGGTTAATGGTTGTACCGGTACAGGGTTGATGGCTGTACCGGTACGGCATCGATGTACCGGTACACAGGCAATTTTCTTGCCTACCCGAGGCTCGGGTTGCTGTCTCGCGGGTGTTGTACCGGTACACAATCCTGTGTACCGGTACGCAGTGCAGAATGCAGTCTGCTCGGGTTTAGAGGGTGTTTTTGCAATTGTAGCACTTCTATAACATACCCCACGCCTCCCCTCCTATTCCCTGAGCTTGGAGGCAGTGGAGAGAAGGCAAGGGAGCCCTCCACCCCTTCTCTTTGGTTTCTTTGGTTTTAGTTGGGATTTTTGAAGATTAAACTCTTCTTTTTACTTCTTGGTGGCATTTCCACCATTGTTGAAGGCTTGGAGCTTGGAGAGGAGCTCGTGTGAGAGGTGATCTTCAACCCTAGTAGGTTTTGATCCTTGTTTGGGGCTTCATGAGAGGTTAGTTGCTTATTATTTCTCTTTTGATCATGATTCTTATGGTTTTCTTGTTGTAACCCTAGAAATGAGGATTTAGGGCTTGATTTGAGAATTTTTGATCTAGGGCTTTTGGACCCAAATCGATTGGTTTAGAACCTTCCCCTAGGTTGGTTTGGAAGGAATCTAGCTCCCATTTGGAGCTTGAGAGAGATTTTCTACACTTAGGTGAGATTTTGCCCTTAGCTTGAGTTGGTTAATGTTTAACCTATTCGTTGTTCGTAACGTCTGTGTATCGCTCCTACTTTAACCTTTAAGGAGCTAGGAAGCTTGTGGGCACCTTCGTCGGCGCAAACGAAGGCTGTGTGGAACTCTCGGTGGGTTTGGCCTCACCAAAATGGGATAAATCATCCCTATAATGGGTTTTACTTTTCGTAAAATGAAAATGCTTGCATATTCTTACTAGATAGAATATTTGAGAATTTTAGAATGCTTACAGTCGATTTAGGTTGATGCTATATGATAGTTCATCACTAACAGTAAATTAACTAATTCCAAGTAGTCAGTTAGAGTAGGTCCTGGTTGTGTACACATTAGGTTGAACACGGCGGATCGACGGCCACCATCGAGGTTGTAGGGGGGGAGCTCCTTACTCTGACAGGGTGGGCTGGGATGTCCGCGGAGCGGCGGATCAACGGGCACCATCGAGCAGTAGGGTGAGACCTTACTCTGATAGGGTGCGCTGGGATGTCCGCAGAGTTAGGTCGTGCACGCTTGACGCATCGTTTTCCGGTTGAGACCTCACGGCCGAACATCCCTCGCTGGGAGTGTTCGTACACGCTTACTCGTGTTTACTGTTCATGAGTATCAGTAGTATTGTGCCTAGAGCAGTAGTACAGAGATTGTACCTTATTGTTGAGTTGTCAGTAGTATAGAGATTGTACCTTTACGAGTGATCATTGGGGCTCCCAGATCAGATACGGAGTTCACTTCCAAATGATTCAAGTGATACAGGTTACGGAGAAATACCGTAATAGAGTGATACGGGGTTTTGGTAGGGTTCGGATTACGGCGAAATACTGTAATCGAATGGTTCAGGTTAGAGATCAGGGTCGGATTACGGTGAAATACTGTAATCGAATGATGAATGTATGTGAGATTGGATACAGTGAATTACTGTTATACAGGTTGGTACGGTTCGTACGTAAGATTCAGGTTCTGACATTCGATGTACAGTATACGTGATGTACGTTGTACTAGAGTTAGTTTACATTCTTACGATTGGTATACGTTCCAAGGTTTATACTTGTCAAGAGATGATGTATCTCCAGGTTACATGAAATATGTATTGTACGTGTATAATNCTATAAATTATGGTTCTCACGCCCCTTGTTTTATGTTTTCTTTCAGAGCCTTCCACTCCGGAAAAGGCTCCGGATCGCGGGAAAGGAATCGCCTCGGGCTAGCTAGCGAGAGATTATTGGATAGGTGGTCCACCTCTCTTTTGTTTCTTTTTGGAGAGGTTGAGAGATTTGTACCATTTGTAGAGACCACCCCTTTTTGTACTTTTGAGATGGATATTGTATAACTTTATGCTCTACTTTTATTGTTTAGTTATGTTCTACCTACTATAGATTCTAGATGTATACTTGCTCTGATATCTCTAGATGTAGTTCATCTCTTATTTTATTCTTCCGCTTTTGTTGTAGACGCCTTATATGTGTAGGCATATGGCGGGTCTGGGCGCGCTACCGGGAAGGCTTCCGCCGGTTCCGGGGCGTGACACGAATGAAGTAACCTTATTTTTCGAGATTCAATGAACCGAACGAACTGTCCACCCGTGAACATTGTCCCTTGATCGGTCGTAATTGTCTCGGGAATACCAAAGTGATGAATTATATAGTCTTCTACAAAATCGATAATTTCTTTCTGAGTGATCAACCGAGTAGGTTTTGCTTCCACCCACTTAGTAAAGTAATCGATTGTAACACACTGGACCTTTGCAAATTGCGAGGTTCGAGTGATTGGCCGTGTTCTGAGCCTTTCCAGATTTTCTGGTGGGTCGTTGACTGTGTTCCGACCTATGGCACGTGTCCCGAGATTTGTGGTACAAAGCCTTGCACCAAAACCCGAAAAATCGGAATTTGGCTGACTCTCGGATTGAGTTCTGGCAGGCTTGTACCGGTACAAGGTTGTGCTTGTACCGGTACAAGGCTGATGGTTGTACCGGTACAGCCATCGGAGCTTCTACCGGTACAGAGCCGCAGAGCCCAGCAACCCGAGCCTCGGGTTTGGATTTCGTGGACCTTGTACCGGTACAAGAGCCCGTGTACCGGTACAAGGGGGCTAATTTCGTGCAGTTTGAACTGCAGGGGGCTTTTTGCGATTATGGACTTCTTATTAGTACCCCCCACGCCCTAGGGGTCTTCTCCTGAGCTTGGGACCAGCAAGAGGAGAGGTAAGGGAGCCCTCTTTGATTTCCTTGTGATCTATTTGGATTTTGGTAGGATTTTAAGAGATTAAACCTCTCTTTTGCTTCTTTTGCTTGATTGGAGGCTTTTCCACCTTTGAGGCTTTGTTTTTGAGCTTTGTTGAGGGGAGATCCTTGGACTTGGAGCATTTAGAGCTTGACTTAAAGCTTCCAAGAGGTAATCCGCTTGTTCTCTTCCTCTAAAATAGAATTTTATTGAGGATTTTGTGATGAAACCCTAGATTGGAGATTTAGGGCTTATTTTTGGGCATTTTGATTTTAGGGCTTTTGGAGCTTGATTGATTGGATTAGAACCTTCCTCTCGGATAGATTGGAAGGATTCTAGTTCCCCTTTGGAGCATAGGAGAGGATTTCTTCTTGTGAGGTGAGTTTTGGCCTTTTGCTTCTAGGTTAATGTTTGGGCTATTCGCTCTTCGTTTCGTTTGGGTGACCCCATTTTTGATGTTCCTAGGGTGCTAGGAAGCTTGTGGAAACCTCCGTTCGGTGAAACGAAAGTTTCGATTTTGGTGGGTTTGACCTAGCCTATTGTATGAGAAATTCTCATATCTCTTGGTTTATGCTTCATAAAATGATTATTCTTGCATTTCCATGCTAGATACATTTATTGTGAATTTTAGGATGCTTAACATGCCTACGTTTGGTGTAATGAATTTTGAACCTCTATATAGAAGAGAAACAGCATGCGTAACTAGCATATGATTCGACATCCTATCGAGATTTAGCATCATGTTTTCTATTGTGAAAATGAGAGTTGATTCACGCATTTAACCTAAGTTTATTTAAGACATGAGAGATAACAAGATTGCCATATAGTGGCACCGAATTGGAATATCATGTGAATTAGAGAACTAATGTCATCAAGCGGCATTGAGCTCAGGACATGTGTGAACCTAGTGGATAGGGCCATTGAGGGATTTGGAATACATGTTGAACATCAAATTGCCTAAGTGTCATCAAGGGGCACTAGGCGTAGCAAATGTTGAAACTTCACATTGTGACTTAAACTAGATCTTCGGGATGCTAGTGACTATACCATGTTAGAGACATGAGGATTGGATACTTGAGACTTGGACTATGCTTGCTTGCCATTTGTGCTCATTCGCACATGCTTGTGAGGGTCGCTCCCTACAAGCCGGCACTCCGGAGTTAGCCTACGCGACCTATGTTCGCCGTGCGGTATCGAGAAGCCTACGGGGTCGGGAGGGATAGACTCATTCCTAGAGTGGGAATGTTGGGGCTACCACCGACACTTAGGCGGCACAAGCTGGATTACAATATGTAGATCCTAAAACATGTTTGATTAATGACATTGAACCGGGAATGGATAATCACTACTAGATAGGTTTAGTAGTTGAATTACATTTATATGCTTTTAGCATAGTGTTGAGACATGTAGTATACTTGATAGTCTCCTTTTGCATTAAAGCATACTTGGTTGCCATGACAGAACTTATGCATCATGTATTGATAAAGGTTAATGACATTTAACTATTGCCATTGGACATACTATTATGATATCGTAGATGTACATCACCATGACATCGTGTATACTTGAGTTTAGTAATTTAGCATTTTAATTATGCTTTTATATCGCAGTCATTATTGCTATTATTATTGTACTTACCCTTTTCTTTTGGGGCCTAGTGGTGCATAGAGCTGAGGTCAGTAATTGCCCACTGGGAACTATAAATTATAGTTCTCACGCCCTCTTTTTCTCGATGTTTTTCAGAGCCTTCCACGCAGGGAGAGGCCAGGGATCGCGGAAAGGGTATCGCCTCGGGCTAGCGTGCTTACCGAGGGATCGTTCGATAGGTGGTCTACCTCTCGTGTTTTCTTTTGTGAGAGGTTGAGAGTTGTACCCGTATATGTATAGAGACCACCAGTTTTGTACTTGAGGCAGATGTTGTATTACACTATACCTTACAGTTTACTTTTATTATTTTTAGTAGTTTCTTTCACTCTTGCTCTGATATCTCTAGATGTAGGCTATTTCTTGCTTTTATTTTCGCTTTTATTATAGACGCCTTATATGTGTTGACATATGGCGGGTCTGGGCGCGCTACTGGGAGGGCCTCCGCCGGTCCCGGGCCGTGACAGATTAATTTGGTATCAGAGCCTAGGGTTGAGTCTTAGTGGACCTAGCGAACCTTAGGCCGGTTGGACTATAGGAATTAGGCTCGTGAGAAACGGGGTCTAATTGACTTGTGAGCGAAAGTATTGTGATTGGGTTTATGACAACTCTAAAACGTTAAAGTTTGATCGGAGTGTATGGCTTCTAACTTCGCGGAGGGTTACGTTGGCGGCCAACAACGTAACATCGGGAGTTAGTAGTGAAGGACACTTCCTTACTTTCGCATGATTTGGGGTTTTATCTATTTGAGCGGGGATGCGACAGCGTGGGTTACTAACTTGCGCTTTTATGCTTTGTAGTGACGATGCCGATTACACGCTCCCAGTCTGCCGGGGCGGATGATGCGGCACACCCCGAGGAGGTCGAGACCTCCGCTACTTCCGGATCTAGCGAGGTCCGTGACTTGAGGGCCCAGCTTGCGGTTCTTACTGATCTGTTGGCGCAGCAGATGGCAGCGGCGCAGCGACAGGCCGAGGTGGCTCAGCGGCAGGAGGCGCGGATGAAGCATCTCTAGGACCTCCTACTTCAGCAGGCGGCAGCTTCGAGGGAGACCCAGGGTCCCACACCGCCAGCACCCGTGGTGGACGTCGCACTGAGGGCGCAGTCCCCCGCGCCCAGTTCCTCACGTGCGGCACCGGCGACTGCACCTCGGGAGGAGGTGGTTGCGGCATTACCAGTTCAGAGACCGGCCACCGGAGCAGCTTTCCCCGTGATGGCCGAGGGAGCCGAGCGGGATCGGCTCATGGATCGCCTCAGTGAGTTTAAGAGGTGCAGCCCGAGGACGTTTGATGGCGAGAACGTCAACCACTGGATTGTTGAGAAGTGGTTGCTGCACATGGAGAAGCTGTTTCGAGATACCTTCGTTGAGGAGAGGGACAGAGTTTGGCTCGCCACTCACTTTCTGGATGGCGAGGCCTATCATTGGTGGTTGGAAATCCAGGACAACCCCAACACCAACTTGACGGCGATTACTTGGACACGATTCAAGGAGCTTCTACTGGCGCACCACTTTCCTACCAGCGTCAAGAGGAAGATGGAGCAGGATTTGCGCAGCTTGCGCCAGCACGAGCGGTCAGTGGCTGAGTACGAGAGGGAGTTCTCCCGGATACTACACTGTGTACCGTTTGTTGTGAGGGACGACGAGGACAAGGCCCGCATCTTTGAGCGCGGTTTTCGGCCTTCTATCTTCCGGTTGGTGCAGTCTTCCAACCTCCAGACCTACCGGGAGGTTGTGGATCGAGCTTTGATCGTGGAGGCGGGAGCGGCGGATCTGCAGGAGCGTCGCGAGAGCTCGGAGAAGGAGAAGGGGAAGAGGCCCGCGGCTGAGGGTGCGAGTCAGACGCACTCACGGAGGCCGCCGAGGCACCCCAGGAGTCGGAGCCAGTCGCGAGGACGTGGCCAGTCTACTCAGCGAGGACCCGATCGTCGTCAGGCTCCCCGCTGTGTGATTTGTGGCGGTCCTCATTATCCGCGGCAATGTTCACGCAGCCGGGGCAGGTGCTTCTTGTGTGGCCAGGAGGGCCACTTCCAGTCGGATTGCCCGAGGAGTCCTTTGCTAGCGCCATCTTCGGCATCTGCACCAGCTTCGCCAGGTCCCATTCAGGGGACATCTTCTGCGCATCACCAGGCCGATCGGCCACCTGTCCAGCGGCAAACGGAGGGGTCACGACAGGCCCCGAGCGGGCGCATGTACGCGGCCCAGACTGAGGAGGCGGCGGCAGCCGAGAATGTGGTCGCAGGTATCATTTTATTTCATGGTATTTGAGTTAGAGCTTTGTTTGATACCGGTGCATCGCATTCATTCATTGATCGGCTGTTTGCCGAGTTGCATGACATCCCACTTGTATCCTTGTTGCACCCGGGACGAGTTATTGTACCCGACCATTCTTTCGACATTCGGGAGTTTTGCCCCAGCTGCCCTATTCGGGTTGGAGATTGGATCATGCCCATTGATTTGCTAGTCTTGCATAACTCGGGGAGTTTGACGTTATGTTGGGCATGGATTGGTTGACTAAGTACTACGCCACTATCGATTGCAAAGATCGAACGGTGATTTTTAGAGAGCCAGGGCAGGCGGAGGTTGTGTACCGAGGATGCCAGAGCTCCCTGTTTGCGATGACGATTAGCTCCTCTCGAGCTAGGCAATTGATTAGTAGAGGCTGCGTAGCCTACTTGGCTACTGTTGTGTTGCGGGGTGTGGACGACGCCCCTAGGATTGAGGATATCCCCGTAGTGCGGGAGTTTGAAGATGTGTTTCCAGCGGAGCTTCCAGGCATGCCCCCTGATAGGGCGATTGAGTTTGTGGTAGATCTCGTCCCTGGGACTACCCCGATCTCAAAGGCACCCTACAGGATGGCACCAGCAGAATTGAAGGATCTGAAGGCACAGTTGCAGGATCTTCTGGATAAGGGTTTTGTGCGACCGAGTATGTCACCTTGGGGAGCACCAGTTTTGTTTGTGAAGAAGAAGGATGGATCACTTTGCTTATGTGTGGACTATCGCGAACTCAATAAAGTCACGATTAAGAACAAGTATCCATTACCGAGGATTGATGATCTATTTGATCAACTCCAGAGATCTTGTGTATATTCCAAGATTGACTTGCAGTCGGGATATCACCAGTTGCGGATCAGACCAGAGGATGTATCGAAGACGGCTTTTAGAACACGGTATGGACATTATGAGTTTACGGTTATGCCGTTTGGGCTTACTAATGCCCCGGCAGCTTTTATGAATCTGATGAACCGTGTTTTCAAGCCTTATTTAGACAGGTTCGTTGTGGTGTTTATCGACGACATCTTAGTGTATTCCCGGAGTGACGCGGATCACGAGGAACACTTGAGACTTGTACTTCAAGTGCTTCGGGAAAAGAAGTTCTACGCCAAGTTGAAAAAGTGTGAATTTTGGCTTAGAGAGGTGGCATTTTTGGGCCATGTGATTTCAGGATCAGGCATAGCCGTGGACCCGAGGAAAATTGAAGCTATCAAGGATTGGCCGAGGCCGACGAGCGTGACCGAGATACGGAGCTTCACTGGTTTGGCCGGCTATTACCGACGGTTCGTCGAAGGATTTGCAAAATTATCTACTCCCCTCACGAGACTCACGCATAAGGGCACCAAGTTTATTTGGAATGATGCGTGTGAAAGGAGCTTCCAAGAGTTGAAGCAGCGATTGACGACTGCCCCGATCCTTACCTTGCCGACTGCTGGAGTGGGGTATGTGGTTTATAGTGATGCTTCCTTTAATGGATTGGGCTGTGTTTTGATGCAGGACGGGAAAGTAATCGCGTATGCATCTCGCCAATTGAAGGATTATGAAAGGAGTTACCCTACTCACGACTTGGAGTTGGCGGCTGTAGTCTTTGCATTGAAGCTATGGCGCCATTACCTCTATGGCGAGCGATGCGAAGTATATACGGATCACAAAAGCTTAAAGTATCTATTTACTCAGAAGGAGTTGAACTTGAGGCAGCGCAGATAGTTGGAGCTACTCAAAGATTATGATTTAACGATACTTTACCACCCGGACAAGGCTAACGTGGTGGCGGATGCGCTAAGTAGGAAATCGACTGAGAACTTAGCGATGCTTGTGGTTACTCAACCGCCGTTGATCGAGCAGATGAAGCGGTTGGAGTTGGAGGTGGTGACTCCTGACACGCCTTTGAGGTTGATGACGTTGGTGGTGCGACCTACATTACTGGACAGAATTAAAGAAAAGCAAGCTTCCGATGTGGAGTTGCAAAAGATTAAAGGTAAAATGGTTGATGGTTGCACCGGTGACTTCACTTTTGGCGGCGAAGGATTGATGCGTTTCCGCGGACGACTTTGTGTACCAGCGGACTTGGGCGTTAAAGAGGACATTCTTCAAGAAGCACACTGAGCACCGTATGCTATACATCCGGGAGGCACCAAGATGTATAAGGACTTGAAGTTGCTTTACTGGTGGCCCGGGATGAAAAAGGATGTTGGTGAGTTTGTTGCTAGATGTTTAACCTGCCAACAGGTGAAGGCTGAGCACCGAGTTCCTGCGGGGAAATTGCAGAGCCTACCGATTCCAGTGTGGAAGTGGGAAAAGGTCACCATGGACTTTGTGATGGGATTGCCTCGCTCACAGGCCGGGCATGACGCTATTTGGGTGATTGTGGATAGGTTGACGAAATCGGCACATTTCATACCTATCCACACTACTTGGACTGGTGAGAGACTCGCCCAGGTTTATTTGGATGAGATTGTGCGATTACACGGGGTACCTACTTCCATAGTATCAGATCGAGACCTCCGTTTTGTGTCCCACTTTTGGAGGAGCTTACAGGACGCTCTGGGTACGCGTTTGGACTTCAGTACAGCTTTCCACCCCCAGAGTGACGGGCAGTCGGAGCGTACTATACAGACTCTCGAGGACATGCTTCGAACCTGCGTGATCGACTTCCAGGGAGGATGGTCGCAGCATCTACCGATGGCAAAGTTTGCTTATAACAAAAGTTATCAAGCAAGTATCAAGATGGCACCATTCGAGGCACTCTATGGACGAAAGTGTAGGTCGCCGCTTTATTGGAGTGAAGTTGGCGAGAGATTGGCTTTAGGCCCAGATGTGCTCGAGGAAGCAGAGGACAAGGTTCGTATTGCTCGGGAGCGATTGTTGACGGCCCAGAGTAGGCAGAGGAGTTATGCTGACAGGCGGCGACGAGACTTGGAGTTTCAGATTGGAGATCACGTCTTCTTGAAAGTCTCGCCGACTCGAGGAATTAGACGATTTGGAATCCGGGGCAAGTTGAGCCCCCGAT
>NW_017893558.1:15625-57652 GCF_001540865.1 Ananas comosus
AGATTCCATTCGGACGTATTGAGGTTTTGGATGCGGATAGGCCCATAGCGTTAGACTTGCCTACCGCCGAACTATCGGGTGTGCACAATGTATTCATGGTATCGGTCATTCGGAAGTACATCACGATCCGGTCTGTATTGGATGCTACACCTATGGAAGCTGCACGGGAAGATTTTTGAGGTGTTGTTTGAGGAGCAAGCCTTGAGAATTTTGCTCGCGAGGTAAAATGAATTAGACGGAACCGGAAAATTCCCTACAGTGAAGGTGCTTTGGAGAAAAACACGAACACAGAGCGGCAAGAAGGCACTTGGGAGTAAGAGAGCAACTGTAAGAGGCGCCAAAAAAGTATCATCTTTTTAAGTAAATGAGGTTGAAAAAAGGAGTGAAGATACTATTGTTTTGTTTTGAGAATTTCAAAAGCGGGCCACAGAAACTACATTATTTAGGAGACAACAAACAAGAGTGAGTGTAACACAGGACCTTTGCAAAATTGCGAGAGGTCAATTCAGCAAATGTGAATTGGCACAAGTGTTTTGGCTTTAGCAATTTTTGGTGAAGGTAATTGACTGACGCTAGTATCGACCAATATGCACTCGCTGATCCCGAGATATCCTGTCCGCGCTCACCAAAGCCTTTTGCACCAAAACCCAGCAAAACGGGATTTTCGCTGGCCCACTCTCGGAACTGCAGTTACTGCGCAGGTCTCGCTACCCCCCCCCCCGCGCCATCACAAGCGATTGTCGCTCCTGTTACCGGTACAAGGCTATGGTATGTACCGTACAGATCGGAGCATTCTAACGAGTACAGAGCGCGAGGGACCAGACAACCGAAGCTCGGGTTTGGTTTCGTGGACTGTGCTACAGTACAGAGACCGCTTGTACCTGGTACAGGAGGCCTGATTTCGTTGCGTTTGAACTTAGGCAGCTTTTTGATTTATGAATTTTATTAGACCCACGCTAGGGTTTTCTGAGCTTGACAGCAGCGGACGAGTAAGGAGCCCTCTTTGATTTCATTTGATTATTTGGATTTTGTAGGATTTTAAGAGATTAAACTATATTTTGTTCTTTGCATTTGGAGGCCTTTTCCACTTTGGGCTTTGTTTTGGGTTTTTGTTGAGGGGAGATCCTTGGATGGAGGTCATTTAAGGCTAGACTTAAAGCTTCACAGAGGTATCACTTGTATCTTTCTCTAAATAGAGGTTTATGAGGTTTGTGATGAAACTAGATGGAGATTAGGGCTTATTTTAGGGCTATTTTGATTTTTTTTAGGCTTTGGAGCTGACTTGATCTGGATTTAGAATCTTCCTATCGGATAGATTGGTAAGGATTTACTCCTTTGGAGTTAGGAGAGGATTCTTTCTTGGGGAAAGGTGAGTTTTGGACTTTTGTTTAGGTTATGTTTGGGTATTCGCTTCTTCGTCTTCGTTTGGGTACCATTTATTGATGTTCACCTAGAAAGGTGTAGCAGCTTTGTGGAAACCGTCGTTCCGGCGAACGAAAGTTTTCGTTTTGGTGCACCGGTTTGACCTGCCTAGTGTATAGAAATTTCATATCTCTTGGTTTTGCTTTTAAAATGATATTTATTTCTTGATTTCATGACTATGTAATTTTTGTGAATTTATAGGATGTTAACTTGCTACGTATTTGAATGTACATGAATTTTTGAACAAATATACGAAGAGAACCAGCATACGACGTAACTGAATATAACTCGGCATCTATCGATTTAGACATATGTTTTCTTTGTAAAATGAGAGTTGATTCACGATTTAACTTAAGTTTATTAAGACATGAGAGATAACAAGGAATTTGCACATATAGTGCGGCAGCGAATTGGATATCATGTGACATTAGAAGGCTAACTGTCATCAGCCGGGCATTGAGCTCAGGATGTGTGAAACTAGTGATAGGCCATTTGAGGATTTGAATACATGTTGACATCAAATATCCTAAGTGTCATCAAGGGACTAGGGTAGCAAATGATTGAAACTTTCACATGCTGACTTAACTAGAGTTCGGTGATGCTAGTGACGAATACATGTTAGAGACATGAGGATTGGATACTTGGATTTGCGACTATACTTGCTTGCCTTTTTGCTATGTACGCGATGCTTGTGAGGGTCCTCACCTAAGACGGAGCTCGGATGTTAGCCTCGCGACCTATGTTCGCGTGCTATCGGACAATCTTCTCTTGCGCTCCCTGAAATTTGGGATACTCTACAAATTACACATGAGGGTACTAGTTTAGTAAAAATTCAAAAGCTCCAAATGTTGACTAGTCAATTTGATTCTATTCGTATGGAGGAGCATGAATCTTTTACCGATTACTACACTAGGCTTCAAGATATCATTAATACATGTGCTAATTTAGGAGAGAAAATTTCGGATTCTAAAGTTGTTCGTAAAATTCTTCGAACTCTTCCGGAACGCTTTCGGGCAAAGGTTGCCGCGATCGAAACGGTTAAGCATCCGGACGAGATGAAAGTCGAAGAATTAGTAGGTGCTTTGCAAACTTATGAGATGACTTTTCCTACTAATCAATCTTCTTCCAAGTCTTTCTCTAAAAGCACAGGGGTTGCATTGAAATCGACGAAAGAGAAAGACGGAGACTCGGATTCCGACGGAGAGATCTCTATTGCGGACTTTGAACAACAATTGGCGCTTCTCACGAAGAAGTTTCGTCGGAATTTTCGAAAGAAGAATAGATCGGACAAGGCTTCATCGTCTAAATCTTCATCGTCTACATCTAAGGAGAAGAAGCGTGCAAAGGCTTCGAAAGAAAAGGATGTCTTTGAAGGCGAGATCCAATGCTTCAAGTGCAAAGGCTACTGCCACATTGCGACGGATTGTCCTTCAAAGAAGACGTATAGACAAAAGGCTATGCAAGCAAAGACGTGGAATGATTCAACAATAAGTGAATCATCGTCAAGTGACGAAGAAAAGAATGATCAAATTGCCTTATTTGCTAATACTCCTACGTCGAATGTTGTGTGTTTATCCTCTTTTGCTACTAATTCCAATATTTCTCTTTCTTCACATGATTCTTCGAGCAATAATGGTGAAAGTGAGGAGGAATCAAACGACGACGACATAGCGGAAGCGTACAATCAACTTCTTGTTGAATCAAAGAAGATGGCTAAACTCAACAAAGGTTGAGACGTCGTTTGTTGGAACTTGAGGAAGAGAACAACAACATAAAGAGTTTGAATAAGGCTCTTGAGGAGGAAAGAGATTCAAGTTTGAAGATTAATTCGGACTTCCAAGAGAAGCTTAGCGATGCGGAATCAACGATCAAATCTTCTAACGACAAGATTGGATTTTTGGAGCATCAATTTCATGAATCGCACAAGTCCAATCAAGTCTTGACCGATCAAGTTCGTCAACTCCAATCCGATCTTCAATTTTCTTCCGGGTCAAAGAAACTAGATCATATGCTCGGATTGGGTCAAACGAGCAAATTGGGTCTTGGATATGAACGAACATACGTTGAGAAGGACTCAAAACCAGCATCTAAAGTCTCAACTACTTCAAAAGGCAAAGTGTGTCATCGATGTGGCATCGAAGGACATGTCAAAAGGAATTGCTCAAACAAAAATGGCAAGTCACAATCGACAAATTCAAAACATCCATCGGCTTCATCTACTATTCGACATCCCCCGCAAAATCTAAAGCGGAATCCAGTGAGACGAGTATCTCAGAAGAATCGGTTTTCTAGCACACAACGTCAACGTCAAGTTTATGCAAACCGGATGTCTAAACCTCAACGACAAAGTCAACCAAAGCCTCAATCGAAGAAACCACCAACGGTTGATCAAAAGTCTAAACAAACGGCACCAAACGTCGACAAGCCGAGAAAACCAAAGATCCGACAAGTTTGGATCCGGAAAGGTGATATCTTTCCTTGCTCCTCGTCTTAGTCATTTTTGATCTTTAGTGTAATGCTTTGATAGGTGCTTGTTGCATAATTTTATTCATTGCATTACATGTTTACATGATTTTTTGGTGCTTGAATTTTATTGGTTTATAAATCTTTTTGAGGAAAAGTGTTTAGGAATTCAAAATTTTTGAGAAAGGAGATGATTGAGAATCATTATTTTGAGGAGAGAATTTTTTTAAAATTAAACGGGCTTAACTTCACAATGATAATTAAGTTAAATTCATATTAACTATCGTTTTTACTCCACTTTTTGTTATTTTGACGATAAATTAATATATGATTTCTTGATGCATAAATTCATCAAAATTTTGAAATCAAAATTGATTTCTTGGTGATTAATTCATCTTGGTTGTGAGTGTTGGATATGATGAATGGGTATTCTCTAATTGACTAAAATTCGTCAAAATTATTTTCAATTGTGAGATTGCCTAATTAAGGGGGAGTTTTAAATTTAAAAAGGAGGAGAAAAAGAAACTCCTATGTTTAAAAGATGTGGAAAGAGTTACATCCAAAAGGAGTGTGAAAACTACCACCACATGTAGGAAAGAGCTACCACCCCGGTCGTCCGGCAAGTGTGTGAAGCTACCACATGAAGATTAAATTGGATTAGCCGAAAAAAAAAAAGGTTGAAAAAAAAAATGAATATTCTAGAGTTTTTCGGAGTAATAAGGTGTTAGTTTGAAAAAGATGCTCAAAGAGCCACCCCCGGTATCATATTGGTTAAATCTCTATATTGAACATGTTACAACAAATTGGTGTCAATTTTATTGAATTTCTATAAATTATTTTTCATCAACTTACATCTTGATGGTTTTGAATTATTAAATCATTTTTGATAATGAAATTTTGATGTTTTGATGAATTTTGAAATTTTATAATATATTATTTTCATTATAATGATTTTTGGAGTAAAATCTTTAATTTATATGAAATTAATTTAATTTGATGGATTTTTAAATTCATATTTTCGAAATCTGGCAAAGTGTACCGGTACAAAATCCCGTGTACCGGTACAAATCACTGTAGCCGCGGAAATATAACCGGTTACAGAGATTTATTTCTCACTCTAATCTAAACCAAATTTCGCTCTTTCTCTCTCTAAAAATTCCTGGTGCCTTCCTCTTCCAGATCTACACGTTTTTCCCCAAAAATCTGTGAGTATTTCATTTGGATTTAATTGTTTCATCGCGTTCATGTTTATTTTTCGAAAAATTTCGTGTTCATGCATAGATCTATGTTTTTGATCGTTTTTGATGCAATTTTTTGCTGTAGATCAGTGCTTAAGGACATTATCTTGCTTCTAGAACACTTGAATCACATCAAATCACGTTATTTTTCGCTGATCCATGTTCTAAGCTTCATTTTTCATGTAATTTCGGGATTTCTTTTTAAAATGTTATTTTTTGATAAAATTGTTACATGATCTTGTTAGAAATAGCATTTGTATGCATTCTAATGTTATTAGAAATTTTTCTGCTATTTTTACAGATTTTTCAAAATTTTCTTCATGAATGGCTCATTTTCATGTAGGAAAATGGCGTTTTCGCTCGTGATCCTTCTTCTGGTGCTTATGGCTGCCGGTCGTGGTCGTGGTGGTGGTCGAGGACGACGTGGTCAGTCGAAGAGAACTCGTACTGCCGGCGAGTCATCTGGATCAGATCCTGATTATCAGGTCAGCTCACCTGAAGCTGTTGAAGAAGCTGCTACTCGAGCGGCTAAAGGAAAAGGCCTAGCAGGCGAATCCTCACGAGGAGGTGATTCTCGTGCACGTGAAAGGCGCTCCAAACGTGCTGCAGAGGCTTCATTAGAGCGACAGCAGATTTATTCGAGCCGATCAGTTCTAGCTGAGCGCTATGTCAACTTCACTGAGCTAGTCAAGGAGGTACCAGATTTTGGCAGATTGCTGCAGAGGGTCCCTATTGAGCCTGTTGGACGGGTTCCAGCTCGTGCCCTATTTTGTGCAGAGCTAATTCGAGAGTTCTATATGAACGGGGTAGTACTTGGAGAGGATGAGGAGACTGGGACTTATGTGTTTGAGACTTATGTACGTAGAAAGAAGATTCACGTCACTCCTTATACTACTGGAGAGCTCTTAGGTATGCATGTTGATACTACCGGCCTTCACTATACGACAGGGCATTTTCAGTCTGCAACTCACTGGGAGACTGTTATTCGAGCTATATGCAAGGAAGGTGTTAGGACTAATCATTCATATGTGGAATCTAAGGATTTGCTACCTGAATATCATTTGCTCTCATTGGTAATGAGCTACAACGTTCAACCGACAATTGGAACGAAAAGAATTCGGTGGGATCGTCTTGTGCTTCTGTATCTTCTTGGACATCCTGAAGAAGCAAGAGGATTGAACATCAATATTCCTTTTCTTATGTGGCAACGAATGGTTCATGTCATACAGTCTCAGGTTCGCCGTGATCTTCTTCCGTTTTCGTTATTGATCACGAGGATTCTTCAGAAAAATGGTGTTGACGTGTCATGTGAGAAGTATGATTTTGGACTTGGACCTATTGATGCTGTAACTTGGGCAAAGTCAAGGAGCACCTTGAAGACGTTTCAGCAAACCAAAGGGTCCTCTAGAGGAGCTACTAGTTCAGCACCTCCACCTAGAGCAGCACGCGAGGGATCTTCTAGTTCAGGGGGAGTGATTACTGTCGAATCACTTCATCATGAGGTGCGCTCTATGAAGAAGAAACTGGCCGATCTTGCGAGAAAGGTGGAGATGGGGATGAAGAGAATGATGGAGAAAATGGGATGTAGGCATGATGATATCTTTCCTACTGAGCCTACTTACACTACTTATACTAGATCGACTTCACGACATCCACTCATTCCACCGTCTGGTGATGCTCCTGAGGCTGGGGGATCTGGAGCTGGAGCAGGAGATGATGATGATGATGATGACGAGGACACGGAGTGATGTCTTTCTCGGGCTTCGTCTTGTTACTTTATTATGCTTTCTTTCTAGGACGATGTTTTAGACTTGCTTGCTTATCTTTCTTTGGCATGTTTTTATTTTAGGCCTGTAACTATGACTAGACTTGGCATGTTTTTATTTTAGGCCTGTAACTATGACTAGACTACTCTCATATTTTTCTAGTATGTTTTCTCTCTATTTGCTTTCTTTTGGCAATTTTTGACAAAAAGGGGGAGAGCATAGATGAAGGGGGAGAGCGTAGATGAAGGGGGAGAGCATGGATGAACAGGCATTGAACTGAAGCAGAGGATGATGAGTTCAAGAATGAAGGAGGAGATGTGAACAAAGGGGGAGAAGGTATAAGATAAGAATTTAAGGGTAATCATTTTTGAATGAATTGTTTTGCAGAAAATCAAGACTTCAAGACTCCTAGTTGTGTCTAAGTCATAGAGTCTGTTTTAGGAGTTTTTGATGTAAGTTTGAGTTTCAAATTGTATTTGGATTACACGCGAGGAGTTCAATGTTTTGGTGATGACAATTGAACTTCATTTTTCTGTAAATTGTAATTTTTGAGTCAGTGTGAGTTTTGTCACGAAATTGCCAAAGGGGGAGATTGTTAAGTCGTGTGTGTTGGCAAGTTTCGTGAAGTGAGTCGGAGTCTTGAAGAATCGGTGCGTGATTGTCGAAGATCGAAGAATTCAAGATTTCGAAGAAGTTGGAAAATAACTCACACCGTGAATCACGATGTCCAGGTAAAGTGTTAATTCATGATTATGGTGATTCATACTTAGTTGTAGACATTAGAATCATAATATCATTGTCTAACGGATTAGAAAGTGCATCGGAACTTTGCAAAACCCGAAACGGCGAAAATTTGCAAAGTGTACCGGTACAGCATCAGAAGTGTACCGATACAAAATGTGTACCGGTACGACCATCAAGGGTGTAACCGGTTTCACTGTTTCGTCTGGTTTTTTGTTCCGTCATTGTGTAACCGGTGACAGCCTAAAGTGTACCGGTACACAATGTAAAATCGTGAAAACTTCTAATCCGACTCCACCATTAGATTCTAAGTCATAAAAAAATAAGAGCCTAGGGCCTTCTCTAACACATCAAGCACATAAAGAACAAATTTGAGAAACCCTAAGAGCTCGGATTTCATACAAAACCTATTTTCTTCAAAAAGCCTCTTTTAAGATCAAATCGAGATAATTGAAATTTGATAATTATAAGTCCGATTTGATCTCCGTTTGCGCTTGGATGTTCTATCCTGTGGTTTCTACAACACACCAAACGAAGGATCACCATATCATGATATTCTTGCATGTCAATCGTGATTCGGCGTGATTGAAGCTTCGTGGATTCGATTAAGTGAAAGCGTCTGTCGATTCTGGACGTGAGGGCGTGGACAACCCCGGAGGGTAGCGCGAAAATTTCATAGGAAGTTAAGAGAGTAGAGTCCGTGGAGTCGGTAACACTGTAATCTTTTCTGTTAGTGAAGTTGTTTTTTCGCGCAGTGTTGGTTTCCCGTGGGTTTTTTCTCAAAGTTGGAGTTTTCACGTAAATCTCGTGTTCTTTTTATTTTCGCGATATTATTTTCATTGCAACGAGATTCTGTGCGTTTTTTTGGCCGTTCACACGCTATTCACCCGTTCCTCTAGTGATAGATAACACAATCTAGTAGATCCTTGCGCATCCTCAAAATCCTTCAACCGGGAAGTGGATAAAATCACTACTAGATAGGTTTAGTAGTTGAATTACATTTATATGCTTTTAGCATAGTGTTGAGATATGTAGTATACTTGATAGTCTTTTATTGCATTAAAGCATACTTGGTTGTCATGACAGGACTTATGCATCATGTATTGATAAAGGTTAATGACATTTAACTATTGCTATTGGACATACTATTATGATATCGTAGATGTACATCACCATGACATCGTGTATACTTGAGTTTAGTAATTTAGCATTTTAATTATGCTTTTATATCGCAGTCATTATTGCTATTATTATTGTACTTACCCTTTTCTTTTGGGGCCTAGTGGTGCATAGAGCTGAGGTCAGTAATTGCCCACTGGGAACTATAAATTATAGTTCTCACGCCCTCTTTTTCTCTATGTTTTTCAGAGCCTTCCATGCAGGGAGAGGCCAAAGATCGCGGAAAGGGTATCGCCTCGGGCTAGCGTGCTTACCGAGGGATCGTTCGATAGGTGGTCTACCTCTCGTGTTTTCTTTTGTGAGAGGTTGAGAGTTGTACCCGTATATGTATAGAGACCACCATTTTTGTACTTGAGGCAGATGTTGTATTACACTATACCTTACAGTTTACTTTTATTATTTTTAGTAGTTTCTTTCACTCTTGCTCTGATATCTCTAGATGTAGGCTATTTCTTTCTTTTATTTCCGCTTTTATTATAGACGCCTTATATGTGTTGACATATGGCGGGTCTGGGCGCGCTACCGGGAGGGCCTCCGCTGGTCCCGGGGCGTGACATCGATAGCTACTATTAAGAACTTATGACCAGCCAAGGAATTCGGCTGAATTTCTCCAATCAAATCCATGAACCAACCTCGAAAAGGCTATGGTTTGATGATTGCATACATCTCAGAGGCCGGAACTCTCTAGATTGAGCCATGAAATTGGCAATCCTGACAACCTTTGGCATATTCTATACAATCTTGATGCATTGTTGGCCAATAATATCCTAAGTGCCGAATTGTCCATCTTAACTTTTTTCCGGCTAAATGGGTTCCACGTATCCCTTCATGTGTTTCTCCCATTATCAACAAAGCTTCTTCAGATCCTAAACACTTTAATAGAACTTCTTCCGCTGTTCTCTTGTAAAGTTTACCATCTAACAAACAATAACCGAGAGCTCTTCTTCGAATATTATAGTCGACCCTTGTATTAGGATCCTCCAAATCGTTGACTAATAATTCTCTCCAATCTTCCTTCACTTCTATGGGAGCTATAATTGGTTCTCGTACATGAACCGAAGGTAGCAACCTCCTCTGTATCACTATTGACTCTGATTTCGGCTCTCTATATCCTGAAGCCGACTAAGCTAGTTCATTTGCCTTTTCATTTTTCTGTCTGCTCAAATGTTCGAATTCAGTTTCTCTGAATTCACATAGTAACTCTAATGTCTTCCTTAAATAATTTTGTAAATTCGGGTTTTCACATCGGTATTCTCCATTCACTTGTTTGATTACTAGCTGCGAGTCACCGATGACTTTGATTGACTTTGCTTTCAATTTTTGTAAAATTTCTAGGCGAATTATTAAGGCCTCATATTCGGCTAGATTGTTAGAGCAGCCGAAATCTAGCTCGAAAGCAAATTGACATGAATACCCTTCAGGAGATTGGATAACTATTCCAGCTCCTACTGATTCGGCTGTTCTTGAGCCGTCAAAATAAAGTGTCCAAGGTTGACAGCCGACTAAATTTTGCTTCGGCTCTTCAATTTCCACACATGGATGATCAGCCGAGAAGTCAGCTATCGCTTGTCCTTTAATAGCTTTGGCTGGAATATAATTAAGGGAGAATTCAGACAAAGCGAGCATCAATTTTCCAAGTCAACCCCTTAATACAGGTTTGGCCAACATATACTTTATCAGGTCGGTTTTGCATATTACCGATACCTCAGTTTGTAAAATATAGTATCTTAGCTTTATGCATGAATAGTATAAAGCCAAACATAATTTTTCAATAGCCAAATACCGTTTCTCGGTATCTAAAAGACGTCAGCTCAAATAATAAATGGCTTGTTCTTCATTCTCTTCGTTTTCTTGGACTAATAAACACCCAAGATTTTCCTCCGCAGCCGAAATATACAATTTCATCGGCCGATTTGACTTTGGAGGCACCAATACCGAAGGGTTTGATAAAAATATTTTTATATTTTCAAATGCCCCTTGCTGTTCCTCTGTCCAAACGAATTCTTCTTTATCTTTTAGCCGAAGTAGTGGGATAAACGCCCCTATTCTTCCGGCCAAGTTGGATATAAACCGCCGAAGATAATTGATCTTCCCTAGCAGGCTTTGCAATTTCTTTTTGCACTTTGGTGGCGGTAATTCAAATATCGCTTTCGCCTTATTTTTATCGATTTCGATCCTTTTTTTGTGCACTAAAAATCCTAGAAAGTTTCGTGCTGAAACTCCGAAAGCACATTTCAAAGGGTTCATTTTCAAATTATATTTTCTCATTCTTTCAATGGTGAGCTTTAAATCAATCCAATGTTCGGCTTGTGACTTGGATTTTATGACTATATCGTCAATGTATACTTCCAACATTTTGCCGATTAAATCATGGAAAATAAAATTCATTGGTCTCTGGTAAGTAGCTCCGGCATTCTTTAAGCCAAACGGCATAACAATCCATTCAGAGGTTCCAATCGAACCAGGGCACCTAAAAGCCGTTTTAGCCACATCTTCCTCAGCAATATAAATTTGATTATAACCAGCATGTCCGTCCATAAAGGATAGAATTTCATTACCGGCAGCCGAATCTACTAACATATCGGCTATTGGCATTGGGTATTCGTCTTTAGGTGTGGCTAAGTTCAAGTTCCTAAAATCGATACAAATTCTAAGTTTGCCATTCTTTTTGCCTACAGGAACTATATTAGACACCCAATCGACATAACGGGTCGCTCTAATAAATCCGGCCTTCAAAAGATTTTCTATTTCATTCTTAATTTGGAGTACAATACTCGGCTGAAACCTACGAGCCGACTGTTTAAAAGGCTTAAACCCTTTTTTAATGGGCAAACTATGCTCTACAATTTCTCGGCTTAAACCTGGCATTTCTTCATAGCTCCAGGCGAAGCAATCTTTGTACTCCTTCAACAGCATCTTCAACGACTCTTCCTGTTGTTGAGCTGATAGCTTAGCACTTATATACGTCGGTCTCTTGTCTTCATAGGATCCCAAGTTTACTTCTATCAGCGAATCTTGGGTCTTCAGCTTTTTCTCACCGACTTTAATAGGCGATTCTTCTAGATCCAATTCTTTTGCTTGCCTATTCATTTCGTGTGATTTGTCGGTCTTGATGATCGACTTCATCTGACTTTCTTTTTCGGCCTTGTAAACCGAATCTTTTATAACTCCTTCGGCTTTATTAGCCGAGTTGTCAAGCGTTACCACATCGGCTATGGCAGCCGAATCATTCTCATAGCCGATCTTGTTGATCGGCTTATCCTGTCGAGGCTCTTGATAAGCCTCTATTCTCAATTTTCGGACTCCATTTTAACCACCTAGGTGGCTCTTCATCAGCCACCATACCATTGACATCTTTGGAGAGGATTAATTGAACCCCCTCCTCTGTTACTCTAACAAACGAAATTTGATCTGGATCAGCATCGGCCCAATTGGTGTGGCCGATGTCCTCCATGTTGACATCTATCATTTGAGGCCGTCCTTCGGCCCGAATTTCTTCTACCTTGTCTCCTATCCACTGGAACAGTTTCCGTGGAGTGTAGAGGGTACACACTCACTTGAGTGTATCCATTCCCGTCCAAGTAATAAATTGTAGTGGCTATCTGCATCCACCACAAAAAACGCAGTTTCCAAAGTTTTGGAGCCTACCGTAAGTTCGGTGGTGAGTACTCCTCGAGCTTGTTGACCGTTTCCAGTGAAATCGGTCATGATTGAGTCGGTGGGCTTCAACTCGTCCTCATCTTTGCCCAGCTTCTTGAAAAAAGAAGTAGGCATCACATTGACCATGGCACCACCATCTATCATAACTCGGCCTACTGGCCGACCTTCAATTAAGGCCTTTATAAAGAGAGGCCTTATGAATCTAGTCTGCATAGCCGATGGTTTCTCAAAAACCACTGCATCGGCCGGTTGAACATTTTCCAATTGCAACTGGGCTACTTTAAGCCCATCTTCCTCCTATTTTCTGAACTCTTCATACTCGATAAGCTCTGCCTTAAAAGATTGAGGCAGAGCATATATCATATTCACCTCAGCCGGCGACTCTTCAGCCGACTTTCCTTTAATTCTCTGTTTCTTCTCTTCCGACTCCTTGGCCGTTTCGGTTGAAGAGTCACTCTCCATCCGGACCTCCCTTTCCTTAGGGGGCCATCTTTCTCTCTTGATCATCGTTTCGAGGGAAGCTATTTTGTCTTCTAACTCCCTCCTGGTCATTTTTTCTTCTGACTCGGCCTCGATTGGCCATTCTACCTTTGACTTCATTCGAGGGGCAGACGATGAGCCGCCTGCCTCGTGGTCATTTCTCATTGGGCGAAAAGGGTGTGACTGCTCATCAGGGCGCCTCCACACATTGAGCCTTATCCCTTTAGCTTCTTCATAGTGTTGTCTTGTCTCAGCTTGCATCCTCTGCTGCCGACGCTTTTGAGTTTTTGTTAACATCGGCCCCTGCCACCTGGCCGATGGTTTAACCTCAACTTCATGCCATTCATCCACTGGCACATTTGTCGGTACCTTTACTGTTCTCAAATGATTTTTCAAAATTTCTCTTCTTTCCCAAGGTCTCGGCCAAGGCTGAATGCCAAGTTCGTTGACTAATCTCCGACCGAGGAATTCTATGTCTCCCTCGATCATTCCCTCGAATTTCGGTTCTGGTCTCGGCCTCGTTTGATGCTGCCAATGTGGCCGATATCCAGGAATTCTTGGCTTGGTGCTGAAGGGTCTACCTTGGTAGTCCCATCGGCTTTGACGCTTGCCGCGTCTGTTGATGTAATAATCATGCAGAATCTTCTGCATCAACATGTCTTGTTTGTGTTGAACCGATTTGACTTCCGGTTCAGTGTCATTGGAGGCCTCGTCTGAGCCTTCCTCTTCTTGATCTTTACCATCAGGAATGTCATCCCATTCCTCGGGGAACGCCATCAACTCATTCCACTCATTGCCTCTTTTCTTGGCATTGACAATGGCTTCCCAATCTTTCTTCGTCATTTCGGTTTTGCACCTTATGCAAAGCCGAAGATATTTTTTGGGATGTGCCATGTTGTCTGCGGTCACCTGGTCCGCAGTCTCTTTCCCTTTAACATTCACCATATTGACCTGAAAAGGAAACGAACTTTTGTCAATTACCTTATTTTTATTTTCTCGGTAGGCTAATATGAGCCGACCCTCATCTATTTCTTCTTGGATCTGCCATTTTGCAGTCGCTTTTTCTATTCCTTTCATGTTCACGACGTTGACCTGTGATGGAAAATGATTCTTATCAATTTCTATATTTTTGTTTTCTTGGTCGGCAAAGATAAGCCGACCTTCACATAGTTCTCATAATGCTACATGCATATACTTTCCAATGCAACTACCAACTTAACATAATTCTCATAATATTAACATGCACATACAATTCACATATCATTCAAGTTTAATGTCTCTCTATGGCATTATTTTGCTAAGCTCATTCATAGCTCAAGCCTGATGTCACATTACGACATTAGCTCCCTAACTCACAAGTTATTCAAGTCCGAAGCCACTTTATGGCCTAATGCAATCTCCTATGTCCAATGAGATTTATGTCCAAGACATATTACATTTGCCANCATGTCTACTATATGAAGCATGATTCCAAGTCCCAATTAGAATGCTAAACCCATGCATAAGTCTCACATTCAAGCTCTCTACTACATAGAGGTCCGAAAATGCATTGTATATAACATAAGCATTTCAAGCATTCTAAAATTCACAAATAATGCATTTATCATAAAAATGCGTGATTTTCTATTTTACGATAATTAAATCCACATAAATGAGATTTTCTCATTTATAACGAGGTCAAATCCACCGAAAGCTCCACGCGACCCTTCCTGCCCACGACTCTCTTAGCTCCAAGACTTTAGGTGATGTCACGATGCTACGATTCCGGTTTCGTGATTTTTGGAAGCTTTCACCGCGAGCTGCGGCAATCTATACCTTAACGACTTCGTTCCTCAATATCTTCGCGTAGCCTCGTCGTATCGCTGAACCGACTTAGCCAACGCGTCAGATAACCTAGCAATTAGGTTTATACATGATCAATTTAGATCAAAACCCCTCACTTACAAAAACCCCAATTTGGAGCCCTAATATGCTACTATTGCAAGAATAGCCAAAAAAAGCCTTTGATTCATGCAAATAGCAACCTACTAGCATGTAAGGTACCGAACTTCTAAAACTATGAAGTTACGGTGTACATTTAAATAGTTCCGGTGAGGTTGCGGTGGAATGTAACATACTGGATTTTAAATATAAAAGCGAAAATAAATAAAAATAGTATGAGATACTATTTTATTGGATTTAGAGAAGTGAAATATAGGTTGGAAATGATCTGTGCTGAAATCGGAGCGAAAACAGAAGATTTAGAATTTTCTGTGTGAAACGGGACAGATAAATTAGCAGAAAATGCACAGTATCAGAAAATTATGAAAACTGGAGAATATGTCAGAATTATTTTTATGAGGCTAGATTTAAACTTTCATTTCATTCTAACACCTGGAAGGTGGAAAATAAAATCGAACTGCTATATGCTAAAGATTACAGTTCAGTACAGTTTTCAGTGACCAAACGGGGTCGAAACTGAAATATTAAAATTTCTTTGGACTCCTTAAGTAAAACCAAACATGACTATCAAATTTGAGCTCAAACGGATGTTCAGGGAGCTCCGGCGAAAGATATCAGATTTCGAACTGCCTGGAGTGAATAGTGTTTGGTGTTGACCATAGATAGAAGCTAATTAGCTTCTTCTTCCTCATCACCACCAGCCGCAAGCATCACACGCACGCATGGAGATGGGGGGGGGGAGAAACCCTCCTTTCTCTCTCTAAATATCTCTCTCATCTCTCCAAATCTCTCTCTAAAAATTTGAGGGTTGGTGGAGAGCGAGCTTGCGAAGGCGTTGGAGGCAATGGATCGAGCTTTTGTGCGGCCGTTGAAGCAGCGTGCTTTCGTCACGGCGTTCACATTATGGTAAGCTTTTGGTATTTGGCTTAATCCTTAGCTTTAGGTGTTCTAATAGCCTCTAATGAGCATTGTTAGCATGTTGCACCATTTAATTTGGATTATTTGGAGGTTAATTCATGTTAGGCTTAAAAAATGGAGTTTTGTAAAATAGTAGGGTTTGATCTCATTTGACCCTCCGTAAACCTAATTGCTAGGTAAATGAACGCGTTGGCGAAGTCGGTTCGGCGATTCGCCAAGCCATTGTGAAGATATTAAAGAAATGGACGTTTAGGCGTCGTTTCCGTCTGGAGGGCCGAGGCGACGTTCAAAAATCGTGGAAATGGATTTGGAGCACCGTAGCAAGAAACCGAAGACCTTTAATTTCTGGATCGCGGATCGGGGGTCGTTCGGTGGTCGCGCACGCAGTGGGTCGAGCCGAGCGCGTGCGTCGTGGGAGGCCGATTGCGAGTGACTACAAGCAATCGGAACGCGATAACAGGTGGGTTGTGCTTACCGAAGCGACTTGGTTGCCCCGTATGTCAAAGCGGAATGTGAATCCTTGTTGATGCATAAATGTATGTGCATATGAACATGTTAGCATTATAGATTCATGTTGACATGTAGGAGAGCATGCTAGAGAACATGAGCATATAAATGAATGTTAACATAGTGTTAATTATATGAGTTATGAGAAATTGCTAAATGTATACACATGTTAGCGTTACGTAAATGCATGCTAGTCGGTAATGGCATACTAATGTGTTGAAATATGTGCTTAATGAAATATATGCTAGGGGCATTTCGCATCTTGAGATAAGGTTGGATAAATGCATAATGGCATCATGTGAATACAAGTTAGACGACAATAGTGTATTAACATTATGAAGATGCATTCGAGAGGATAATGCTTATTGATATGATGAGAAAAGCTATACATGTATAACATGCATGTTGATAATGTAGGCTATGTTAAATGTAGATGCATGTCGGCATCATAGAATGCATGCTAGAGTATATATGATTATAGAAACTCGATGTGGACAAGTAGGGTCAACTAGATCGAGTGGCACCGAACTTAGTGTAATTAACATAGGTCGAGTATGAACCTAGTGTCAAGAACCTAGGATGAGCAAGAATGACGTCGAACCTAGTGTCATGGACCTAGGCTAGATCGAGTGGCATTAACCTAGTGTTGATAAACATAGGTTGACATTGGTCCTAGTTTTATTGAACCTAGAATTAATAAGATCTAGGTAGAGAGGCATTAACCTAGTTTAAAGAACATAGGTTATGTGATAAGGGCGCTAAACCTAGAGTCAGCTAGACCTAGGATGGAAAGTGCATTGAACCTAGATAGGTCGATGTCATAGGGTTTAAGATTACCCTAGAGGCTTGGAAAGTAGATTCCGGAATCTTAGGATTGTAAACTCGATAGTTCTAAAACAGTGGGGGCAGTTGGCAAGGTTCCCCTCCCAGTGGACGAACTTCGAGAGTGAGCTTGTTGAGGATTCAAGGCCACGGGGGCAGTTGGCAAGATTCCCCTCCCGTCGGCAGAATCATGGATCGCTGGGGGCAGTTGGCAATGTTCCCCTCCCTATCTGGGGTCTTGAGCCACGGGTCATGTTGGCAACGTTCCCCCTCCCGCAGCGGAAAGATCCTTGACCACGGGTGTACGTAGCTCTGGGCGACCCCTTGGGCGACGTGAATGTGGATTGAAGGCTAAGGTGTATGCGAAGGTTCCTTCACCTTGAGCCGGACAGAGCGCGGTTTAGCCGCAGTTGATTGACTCGAGACCGAGTCGGGTGGCTAGCTTGGGTAAGGTAGATAAAACCTTAAGGGGCTAATAGTAAATGATATAGATCTAAGGTAATAGAAGCCTTAGAGGTTAGTTGAATTTGGGCAAGATAGCGAAATAAAAGTAGAATCAAGTGATGTACTTCTCATTGTTGCATTATTGCATCGTTGCATATACGATGGTATTGTTACAATTGCGAGGCAAGGTATGGTTCTATTAATTGCGTAGTTAAGATATCTATCTATCTGTTTATTAAACTAACCTGCAGATGCCTCCTTTGAACCTATCGGTCGAGCATTTCCCTTGGGTGGCCGTACCCACTGGGAACTATGGAGTTGGTTCTCACCCCACGTTGTTTTGGGGTGTTACAGGTTCGCACGAGAGCGGCGCGGCGGCGCGAGGAAAGGGAGTAGCTCCGTAGATAGCGCTCTACCCCAGAGACCAGAGCTAGCGGTACCCTGTCAACATAGCTTAGGGATATAAAAAATGAAAAGAACACAATGTATCAAAATGTATTAAACTTGTAATCTAAGTGATGTAATAACCAAGATTGTATTTGGAGGAAAAGAATGAGAATTGAGATGTAAAAAGAATGTATGAATGAGAATGCTGCAATAATATAGGATGTGTTATGTTGTTGATACCTTCCATTATGCAATCTTAATTGATATCAGTTCCTGGTTGGAACCTTCATATTGTATTGATTGCGATGCCTTGAACGTACAGGGGAGACTCTGTCCGCAGTACAGGGGAAACCCTGTNCTCTAAGACGGATATTAGAGGCAGACTCGAGGTGTGGTTTATTCTCAACCGAGGGTGTTCATTTTGGGCGCGCATAACATGAAGCCGAGTGATGAGAATAGACGCCCTCGCATGACTTTCGCCTGATTGACTTTTGAGTCATGTTAATGGTTTCGTGTTTGACCCTGAGGGTCGAGAGCTAATCGAGTTGTCCTGTTTCATGGAGCGATGGCATCGCGCAGGCGATCTTCATCCAGGTCGGTGCGGGGCGGGGCATGTGGTGTTCCTGAGCAAGCCGAGGCGAGCGGGGACCCGGTGCTCCGCGAGCAGTTGAATACGCTCATGGGCGTAGTGCAGCGACAGGAGGAGCAGATCAAGGAGCTCCATGAGTTGTTGACATGACAGGCCGCAGCGCCTGCGCTGGTAGCAGCGCGTCGTGCACCCTCAGGAGTCGCGGTAGGTTTGGGGGTCGTGGCCCCTGGCTCTGTGGAGATGGAGCCGGTAAAGGAACGAGCTGTGGCGGTGCTCATGGCTTTCAAGAAGTTTAAGCCGCCTACCTTTGACGGAGAGTCGGTGGATCCGTGGGTCGTGGAGATGTGGATTGACTTTATGGAGACTCTCTTTGAGGACTTGTATACCTTGGAGCGAGAAAAGGTAAAGCTAGCCGCACATTGCTTAGAGAAGTCGGCGAAGGTGTGGTGGAAAGGCGTTAAGCGAGATCGATCGCCTAGTCTCCCTCCTATGACTTGGAATGAGTTTCAGGGATTGGTATTCTCCGCGTATTTCCCCGACAACGAGAAGAGGAGGCTCCAGGAGAAATTCAGGAAGCTCCACCAGGGAGACCGTACCGTAAGGAAGTATGAACGGGAATTCACCCGTATTGTGAATTGTGTTCCACATGTGGTGCAGGATGACGAGGACAAAGCTGATTGCTTTGTGCGGGGACTTCAGCCGGGAGTTTTACGGTATGTGCATCCGTTCAAGTTGCAAACTTTTGCTAAAGCCGTGGACCGAGCCTTGTGGGTAGAGCAAGGCGATGACTCTGTGCGAGAGGAGCGCGAGTCTGATAGGCAGGAGGCAAGAGCAGTGCGACCGAGAAACTGTTCAGGTGGCCAATCAGGTTCCAGACAGCCCCCGAGTCAGTTGCAGTCACAGTCTCGAACCCCGAAGCTAGCTTCCAACCAGTCTTCGGGATGTGTGATTTGCGGTGGATCCCACCGAGCACGGCGGTGTGCACTGCGTGAGGGAAGATGTATTCGCTGTGGGCAATTGGACCACACGTGGCATGATTGTCCCACGGGCGATGGACAACCCTTGCCGATAGCGACGGCATTCTCATCTCCGGGACAGGTTATGGATGTGCAACTTTTGGCACGGTCTGGAGAGCAAGGTGTGGTGATCAGGCAGCCGGAGGGCTCGCGGCGAGCGCCAAGTGGCCAGGCCTACGCGACCCAAGTTGAGGAACCTGCTGCTGCTGGTGATATCATCGCAGGTATGATTTAATTAATTGAGACAATTGTACACTTCTGCATGATGTAGAATTGAAGCATTGCATGCATTTGCTTCATAGTCATTTACTACTACTTATGCACAAGTATAGTAGGGACTGGGATATGGGTTAGTGTATCTACCCTAGCATGCATAAGTCGTGATCGAGCGTCGCCTACCTAAGTGGATAGGTGATTGGTTGGTGCCGGCTGGTTGCGGGCGGTGAACCAAGGACGAGACTCATGGTAGAGTGGTTGGTTAGTTGCCGAGTACGAGCACATGGACCTAGTGGCACCTCGAAACGAGGTGGGTAAGTCGTGCTCGTGTAGTCGGTGTGCATAGGCAGTGTTGCCTAATGCTGAGCTTAGTATATGGCGTACAGAGCGCTCGAGCATAGATACTCGAAGAGTGTGATGTTGAATCAGCCGGGTGAGTGTGTAGGCAGTAGCACTGTAGCATTGCTAAGTGTGAAGCGTGCCTGAGATCACTCGTAGGGGCTGATGGTTCGCACTAGGTACTTAGAAGCTGAGAGTGGTACGTGCGACTCGATAGAGTGTGTCATGTAGGACGACAATGACGGGTATTGCTTGAGGATGATCCGTGCCTTGACCACTCGTGGACTGTGGAGCCTAGGCCCTTTGGGCAAGCGCAGTCAGCTGTGAGTGACAGCGGCCCGATACCTACGGGTAGGGCAAAGTTATGGTCAGGACGGTAGTCCAAGCTTAAACCCGGGAACGTGGAATTCCGCGTGTTGGATCTCGGGATCGAGGATGCACTGAGATTGCGGTTGTGACCCAACCTGAGGATTTGATGTGGTTTGGGGTCATGGTTGCTCCTGGTTGGAGTGTGTGCAAATTCTCCAATGAGAATTTCGCCCAATGATGTTTGGGTCTACGATAGTGAGCGAGAGACGCTATGCGTAGTTGAGAACGGTTAGGCGGTAGGCCTACGTAGTATTTGTGACCGTTGGTCCTCCTGTGGAAGCCGACGTAATCGGTTTAGCAGATAACTCTGTGGATGAGTTGGAGTAAGGAAGTGAATTCTCGAAATACGAGAGTTGGACTTCGCTCAAATCGACTAATTGTCGAGTAGGTGTGCTTCGGAAAAGCTGAAGAAGTCAAATGCACAAAAAGTGCTTTGAAATGGAGTCCGCGAGAGCAAATGGTGCAAGAACCTGCACTTGGCAGATTTGCTCTCGGGGACCGGTCCATAGCGGGGGGGGGACCGGTTCCCGAACGTGGTCTGCGCAAGCTTGCTCTCAGGGACTTGTCCCAGGAGGGAGGGTCCGGTTGCCCCGAGGCTGAGGGTTGCGCAGTGCGAGGCAACCGGTCCCAGGTAGGGCGAGACCGGTCCCCGAGTATGAAATTTGCCCAGGCAGGCTGGGTCATGTTGGAGGAGTTTGAGAGCTTGAGGATAATGCTCTTTTGTGGATTGAGAGTCGAGATGCGCCGGAGTGGGCCATCTCTCAATAGAGCAAAGATCCAGGTGTGGTTGGAGCACTCGCGATTGGTCGATGCACCAATGATATAGCTTCTAAGCAATGTTGGTGATCGAATCGGAGTGCCCTGATTGGAGAAAGTAAGTGCAAGCAGAAGTTCTTGCATCGCAAGTGGTGAATGGTGTCAGAGCGCGTAGTGTCGTTGAGTTTTGACTTGCGCTACCACCAAGAATAACGGAGACCCGTAATGCACTTTCGGAGTTACGTTTAGCAAATGTGAGTGAATTTAGTCTCACATCCTCCGTAGAAGGCCTTTGGACAGTTCCAATGAGCATAAGGCCACTCCGAAATAGAAAAGTGCATTGTAATCGTTGTTACTCGATAAGTAGAGTTGGGGTATGAATTGGAGTTATTTGAGTTTCGAGGACGAAACTCTTTATAAGGAGGAGAGGATGTAAGGTACCAGACTTCTAAAACTATGAAGTTACGGTATACATTTAAATGGTTCCGGTGAGGTTGCGGTGGAATGTAACATACCGGATTTTAAATATAAAAGTAAAAATAAATAAAAGTAGTACGAGATACTATTTTATTGGATTTAGAGAAGTGAAATATAGGTTGGGAATGACCTGTGCTGAAATCGGAGCAAAAACAGAAGATTTAGATTTTTCTATGTGGAACGGGGTAGATACATTAGTAGAAAATGTACAGTGTCAGAAAATTATAAAAACTGGAGGATATGTCAGAATTATTTTTATGAGGCTAGCTTTAAAGTTTCATTTCATTCTGACACCCGGAAGGTGGAAAATAAAATCGAACTGCTATCTGCTAAAGATTACAGTTCGGTATAATTTTCGGTGACCAAACGGGGTCGAAACTGAAATATTAAAATTTCTTTGGACTCGTTAAGTAAAACCGAACACGACTGTCAAATTTGAGCTCAAACGGATGTTCAGGGAGCTCCGGCGAAAGATATCAGATTTCGAACTGCCTGGAGTGAATAGTATTTGGAGTTGACTATTGATAGAAGCTAATTAGCTTCTTCTTCCTCGTCACACCAGCCGCAAGCATCACACGCACGCATGGAGAGGGGGGGAGAAACCCTCCTTTCTCTCTCTAAATATCTCTCTCATCTCTCCAAATCTCTCTTTAAAAATTTGAGGGTTGGTGGTGAACGAGCTTGCGAACGTGTTGGAGGCGACGGATCGAGCTTTTGTGCGGCCGTTGGAGCGGCGTGCTTTCGTCGCGGCATTCACATTGTGGTAAGCTTTTAGGATTTGGCTTAATCCTTAGCTTTAAGTGTTCTAATAGCCTCTAATGAGCATTGTTAGCATGTTGCTCCATTTAATTTGGATTATTTGGAGGTTAATTCATGTTAGGCTTAGAAAATGGAGTTTTGTAAAATAGTAGGGTTTGATCTAATTTGACCCTCCGTAAACCTAATTGCTAGGTAAACGAACACGTTGGCGAAGTTAGTTCGGCGATTCGCCAAGCCATTGTGAAGATATTAAAGAAATGGACGTTAAGGCTTCGTTTCCGCCTGGAGGGCCGAGGCGACGTTCAAAAACCGTGGAAACGGATTGGAGCACCGTAGCAAGAAACCGAAGACCTTTAATTTCCGGATTGCTGATCAGGGGTCGTTCGGTGATCGCGCACGCATTGGGTCGAGCTGAGCGACGTGCGCCGTGGGAGGCCAATTGCGAGTGACTACAAGCAATCGGAACGCGATAACAGGTGGGTTGTACTTACCGAAGCGACTTGGTCGCCCCGCATGTCAAAGCGGAATATGAATCCTTGTTGATGCATAAATGTATGTGCATATGAACATGTTAGCATTATAGATTCATGTTGACATGTAGGAGAGCATGCTAGAGAACATGAGCATATAAATGAATGTTAACATAGTGTTAATTATATGAGTTATGAGAAATTGCTAAATGTATACACATATTAGCGTTACGTAAATGCATGCTAGTCGGTAATGGCATACTAATGTGTTGAAATATGTGCTTAATGAAATATATGCTAGGGGCATTTCGCATTTTGAGATAAGGTTGGATAAACGCATAATGGCATCATGTGAATACAAGTTAGACGACAATAGTGTATTAACATTATGAAAATGCATGCAAGAAGATAATGCTTATTGACATGATGAGAAAAGCTTTACATGTGTAACATGCACATTGATAATGTAGGCTATGTTAAATGTAGATGCATGTCGGCATCATAGAATGTATGCTAGAGTATATATGATTATAGAAACTCGATGTGGACAAGTAGGGTCAACTAGATCGAGTGGCACCGAACTTAGTGTAATTAACATAGGTCGAGTATGAACCTAGTGTCAAGAACCTAGGATGAGCAAGAATGACGTCGAACCTAGTGTCATGGACCTAGGCTAGATCGAGTGGCATTAACCTAGTGTTGATAAACATAGGTTGACATTGGTCCTAGTTTTATTGAACTTAGAGTTAATAAGATCTAGGTAGATAGGCATTAACCTAGTTTAAAGAACATAGGTTATGTGATAAGGGCGCTAAACCTAGAGTCAGCTAGACCTAGGATAGAAAGTGCATTGGACCTAGATAGGTCGATACCATAGGGTTTGAGATTACTCTAAAGGCTTGGAAAATAGATTCCGGAATCTTAGGATTGTAAACTCGATAGTTCTAAAACAGTGGGGGCAGTTGGCAAGGTTCCCCTCCCATTGGACGAACTTCGAGAGTGAGCTTGTGGAGGATTCAAGGCCACGGGGGCAGTTGTGAAGGTTCCCCTCCCGTCGGCAGAATTATGGATCGCTAGGGGGCAGTTGGCAATGTTCCCCTCCCTATCAGGGGTCTTGAGCCGCGGATCGTGTTGGCAACGATCCCCCTCCAGCAGCGGAAAGATCCTTGACCACGGGTGTACGCAGCTCTGGGCGACCCGTTGGGCGATGTGATTGTGGATTGAAGGCTAAGGTGTATGCGAGGGTTCGTTCACCTTGAGCCGGACAGAGCGCGGTTTAGTCGCAGTTGATTGACTCGAGGCCGAGTCGGGTGGCTAGCTTCGATAAGGTAGATGAAACCTTAAGGGGCTAGTAGTAAATGATACAGATCTAAGGTAATAGAAGCCTTAGAGGTTAGTTGAATCTCAGCAAGATAGCGAGATAGAAATAGAATCAAATGATGTACTTCTCATTGTTGCATTATTGCATCGCTGCATATAGCATGGTATTGTTACAATTGCGAGGCAAGGTATGGTTCTATTAATTGCATAGTTAAGATATCTATCCATCTGTTTATTAAATTAACCTGCAGTTGCCTCCTTTGAACCTGTCGGCCGAGCATTTCCCTTGGGTGGCCTACCCACTGGGAACCATGGAGTTTGTTCTCACCCCACGTTGTTTTGGGGTGTTACAGGTTCACACGAGAGCGGCGCGGCGGCGCGAGGAAAAGGCGTAACTCCGTAGATAGCACCCTACCCCAGAGACCAGAGCTAGCGGTACCCCGTCGACATAGCTTAGGGGTATAGAAAATGAAAAGAACACAATGTATCAAAATGTATTAAACTTGTAATCTAAGTGATGTAATAACCAAGATTGTATTTGGAGGAAAAGAATGAGGATTGAGATGTAAAAAGAATGTATGAATGAGAATTCTGTAATAATATAGGATGTGTTATGTTGTTGATACCTTCCATTATGCAATCTTGATTGATATCAGTTCCTGGTTGGAACCTTCGTATTGTATTGATTGCGATGCCTTGAACGTACAGGGGAGACTCTGTCCGTAGTACAGGGGAAGCCCTGTCCGTTCGGCGCTGGCTGTACCGCGACTTCGGCCAAATAGGCGGGTGGTCGCGGCCTGTGACATAGCATTTAAGGTTTCATCTAGATCCATTTCTAGGATATATAAATTATTCCTTAGCAATTCACCATTAGAGGTTCATGAAGCTTACCTCAAACACAAGCTTCCACTTAGAACAAGGAAGGAGAAGATGAAGATGAAGCTTCAACTCCAAGCTACTCTAATCTCCTCCAAGCTTGCTTCACCACCAAGCAACTCCAATTTTTCTCCTCCAATCCTCTCTTTGGTAGAGAGAAAGAGAGATCATAGAGACAAAGAGAGAAAGAAAGAAACTTACTCTCTCTCTCTCTCGGTTTTGACAAAAGGCAAAGGGTTCACACATGTATATATATATATATATATATACATGTATATATATATATATGTATATATATATATATATGCCCCCAAAACACTATTCACTTCAGTTTGTAACTCAGGTACATATATTTTTCATCTGCCCTTCTGAATGTCCGTTTGAGCTCAAATTTGACATTCATGTTCGGTTTTACCTAACTTAACGAAAGAAATTTTAATCTTTCAGTTTCGACCCCGTTTGGTCACCGAAAGCTCTATCGAACTGTAATCTCTAGCAGATAGCAATCGGATTTTATTTTCCATCTTCCGGATGTCAGATCGACATGAAACTTTAAATCTAACCTCATAAAAATATTTCCAACATAATTCCAGGTTTTCATAATTTTCTGACACTGTACATTTTCTGCTAAAATAATAGTCTCGATTCACATAGAAAATTCAAAATCTTCTGTTCTCGCTTCGATTTCCGCAAGAGTCGTTCCCAACTTATAATTAACTTCTCTAAATCCAATAAAAATAGTATCACACACTATTTTTATTTATATTCACTTTTATTAAAAAATTCGGTATGCTACAGTCTGGCAGTACCTTTGAGGTCTGCTGCAAATATAAAGTTTGGGCGGGCCTAGTTGCTATTGTTGCAACATGTTATAACCAAAACACTCCCTCTCCTTCTCTCCAACAGCACACTCTCCTCTCCCTCTCATTTCCCTCTTTCTCGCTCTAGAAATATTGCCCCAAAGCAAGGAGAAGAAGGAGAAGAAGACTTTGAGGAGGATTTTTGGAGGGTTTGAAGGCTTTAGAAGCTCTCCAACAAGGAGGACTTGCAAGAGCTTGGGCCAAGGTGAGTTGCTATGCAAAGTAGGTCTAGGGTTTTGGGTTTTTACCTTAGAACTTGGAGTTTTGATCCTCTAGCAAGGCTAGGATCATTGTAGAGACCTTAAACCCATGAAAATCCATGGTTTTTCAAGGTGCTCTCATGGTGGTCAACTAAGGATCATGTTAGATACCCTAGGAATGGTCTAAATGGCTTAGTGATGGTATTAGAGAGCTTCCTAGGTGATTCTAAGCTAGTATTTGCTTAAAGATGAGATCAATCTAGGAGAAATTCCATTATGGCATTGTTAGGGCATGAATTTTGGGGCTTTTGCCTCCGGTTGTTTTCGTGGTAAATTGACCTCTTGAAAACCTAATTCGGGGTATTTCCGACGCGTGGGACAACTCCGTTTGACGTTACGAAAAGGCTAAGTAAGAGTTCTATGCATTAAACCTAATTTGGCTTTATTTTTTGGTTTAGGTCGCGGAATAGACGTCCTAAAATCGCGAGAGTCGAACTACAACCCTTCTACAATATTCAAGGTGGGGGGTGCACGCCGGAATCATCGGATTTTTCTTTATGTCTATTTTCACCTTTGTTGAGCATACTTGTATATAGAATCATTCATGCATGATAGGGTAATTTTACATGTGAAACTTGGTTAGACATCATTTATATGCTTCTATTGTAGTTGAACATAAAGAATGATAGAACCATAATGGACATGTATGGTAGACCCCCTAAAGATTGTATGAATGTGAGATTTGGACCTTGACAATAGTAAACAAAGATGACATTGACAATAGAGACAAGATTGGCATCAAGATACACATTGTTAAACCTAGTTTAAACAATAGTGGCATTGTGACAAGAATGACTTAGAAAGTGGTATGAACAAATAGGTAGAAACCTATTATGACAATGGCACTGTGACTAGTGGCTATGTATCCTCAAGTTGAGGATTGGATCGATACTCACGATAAGTCTTGGCTTGAGGGTGGTAGCTCCCCCTCAAGCGGTGCGTTCCGCAATTGTCACCACGGGGAGCGCGGTTCCCAAAGACGGTCCCTCGGGTCTTGTAGTGCTTAGAGCCTTTCCGAACAAAAGGGATTTTGGGTTGTGAGTTATTAGGGTTAACAAGGTTAACCGGTAAGATTGGGTAAAAGCCAAGGTATACTTATGAAAAGACCATGCATGCATAATCATTCATATTTGATTTTATATATCCACTGACAGCTTTCTTGCAGGCATAGTATTAGTATTAGCATTGGTTACAGTTTTCCTTTTCTTTAAAATACTTATGCCTGAATAGACCTAGTGGGTAAGTCGGCGAGGTCGGTTTTCGAACCCACTGGAAACTTCGTTGTAGTTCTCACATCACTAACCCTACAGATACGAGCGCGAGCGGGACGGCGGAGGATCGAGGCAAGGGTATCATGCGATAGCTAGTGGCCACCGGAGTTATGCATTTTAGTCATTCCCTTTTGGTTCATGTATCAACTTCCTTTTGTTGACTAGAGTTGTAAAGTTGTAAACAATCATGTATTTTGGGAGAATGATTGAGATGTAAAAGAACTATGAATGAAAGCAAATTGAATATAATAGTTTTAGTTACAAATATTTGGTTTAAATGCAATCAAATATTGTGTATGGTTGTATATTTAGCTTAGAGCTTTTGCTTCTGTTGTTGTTTGCCCTCGTGCAAGCCTTGTATAATTGCATATCTCTTTGTTTGATTGCTTAATTATACTTGTTGTTGGAGCCTTGGGCGGGCGGGGGAGGCCATGTCCGTTCAGCGTCTGTTGACGTGGCCCGAACCCGACCATATAGGCGGGGTTGGGGCGTGACAAAAGTCCTCTTATAATTTACTAACTATTAGTAAGTCCTCTCTTGTAACATTTACACTTTAATACCACTAATTTGTAACAATTACAAATTAGTCCAATTATCAACATATTGACAATTAGGTCCTCCGGCGATTCAATAATCGCGATCTAGCTATCCGATCAATCACAACCTCTTATGTGTGTGACCCCATAGGTTCTATTCTATCTGGTAGTGAGATATATTTTGATCACTATCAACAATATCACTGAAACTCCTTTCAATGGATTAGAACAATTCCAACTCAGCCCAATGAGAATTATCGATCATCTAGATAATTCTCATGAGTCTCACAATCCACCAGTGACGCCTAGCAGCATGTAGTGGCATTCCAGTAGAATGGAATACTGAACCTCTTGGTGCAGTTACCGTGTGATACAATCCTTCTATCATGAGTCCCGACTAGACGGAGGTTATGGAATAACTCGTCAAACCCCATCGTCTGTCATATGTTAAATTTATTCGACTCGAGTTTCTAATATCGGAAACCCTTTTCCGCTATTTATTCTGCCCTGGCCAAGGTCTTCTAAACTCGGTCTCATAAATCACATAGGACTAACACCCCTATCTACCAAGGGAGATAGATTCAATCTAAGTGCACACCCTATTCCTACAATGAATCTACTGTAGCCAACATGCACCGCAAGGACCCGAATGGATAGAGACCAAGTATATGTATAGTCAAACTACAATAACCTCATTGTGAATAGCCGAGGCACCGCAGGTCAAAGGACCAGTCATATTACTGCAACATTGAGTAAGTCACTGACGAGTGAGTAGACATCCAAGTGACTTCTCGTGTTGGTCACGCTCGGTACCCTTGTTCTCTAACAACCACCTGCATATTCGCTTCAGTGTCCCCATACTATTGACTCAAGACCCGTCTACCCAAAAGGGAAACGACCTATGCACGAATCTCACCGTATCAATCACCGTCCCCGTGATGATCCATTGATCGGGAGCATTTAGGAATTAACCACTAATGACACATGTCTCAAATTCTCAACTCTTGAGAATATATGTCATCATCTTATTAATTTCTTGGACGATTCATGGATACATACACAACATGAATGGAAATAAAAAACCCAAATATATTCATAATATTTTAAAATCAAATACAAATTTATGTCCCAGAAAGAATATATGTGTAAGCCTGGTTGGCTTCTCGGGCATACATCTAACATTTTCATCATCTTCTTCTTCCTCTTCACTATTGGAGCTAGCTTTTGGAGGTAAGCTTGAAGCTCAACTATGGTGTGTAAGATATGGATCCCAAGGATCTAAAAGGTAAGTAACACCTAGAGGGGGGTGAATAGGTGTAAAAACGGCAAACTCGAAAATCTCGATGCAAATAAAACAAAGTAGCGAAAAGTAAAAATAGCACACCGAGAATTTAACGTGGGAAAACTCCAAACGGAGTGAAAAACCCATGGGACCGATCACGCGAAGAAAATCTACTAAGAAAACTTGAGTACAAGTGATTTTGCCAAAAATACACGACTCAATTTACCGAATTCCCGTTGATGATGATCTTCGCCGGTCCTCGATCGATAGGAATCCTCCAACCGATCCTGCTGCAACTCCTTGCAACGTCAACGCCTCAACTCCTCGAAGCGTCCACCGAATCCTCGGCTTCACGCGAGATCCACGCGCCAAACCTCCTTCCGGAGCTTGTAGAATCGAAGATTTGTGGTGATTTAATCTTTGAATCCCATAAGCTATGAGGGTTTGTCTTCTAATCAAACATCAACTTGATTCTCGAAGAAGATCTCAAGTAAAATCGAAGAACAAAGTCGATTGTTGATTTTTCGAAACTCGTTATGAGAATAGAAGCATTGAAACGAAAAAAATAAGTTTCTAGGGTTTAGAATCAGTAAATATTCAAAGCCTTAGATTTTTAGATGACCCCCATAACTTATTTATATGTTTAGAAAACTTAGAAGTAGACTAGGATTGCAAAAAGTCCTTTTTAAAAAACTGTGTCGTCCTCAGATGTCACGCCCCGGGACCGGCGAAGGCCCTCCCGGTAGCGTGCCCAGACCCGCCATATGTCTACACATATAAGGCGTCTACAATAAAAGCGGAAGTAAAGCAGGAGATAGAACAAATAAAGAAGTGAACTAACTAGCAACTAATGATATTAGAGCAAGTAAAGTTCTATCATCTACACCAAAGTAAAGAAATAAAGCTAGCCAATAAAAGAAACCATAAGTAGTACAATATCTGTCTCTAGTACAAAAATGGTGGTCTCTAGTACCCTGGTACAGCTCTCGACCTCTCCAAAAAGAAATACATCGAGAGGTAGACCACCTAAACTCGTCTCTCGCTGAAGGGCTAACTCGAAGCGACGCCCTTACCGCGGTCCCTAGCCTCTCCCGGCGTGGAAGGCTCTGAAAGAAAACATAAAACAGAGGGCGTGAGAACTATAATTTATAGTTCCCAGTGGGCAATTACTGACCTCAAGCTCAAAATGCACCACTAGCCCCAAAAGAAGGTAAGTCTAACAATTGTTAAGGATTTTATAGGTTGCGAATTTCGTAAGGTTGTTTGGAGTCTGAAGAGTTGATCGCAGAAGTTTTTGAGAATAAGATTCAAATTGGAGGACGAAGACTCATTCGGAAAGCTCGACACCTAAGGTATGAAAAAAAGATTATTTGTGGTGAAGATATATAATTAGAATAAGTCAGAAGCTTAGATTGCTTTAAAATAATTTTTCTGAACTTTCATGTGTTCTGCGACCGTCTCTGAGATTGAAAGACCGGTTCCCTAAGTCTCACTGCGTAAACTGTGATGCAACCGGTCCCCTGTGATGAGAGACCGGTTCCCGAACCATGGTGTTCTGTCGCGCAGCCGAGGGACCGGTCTCAAGTTTGAGAGACCGGTTCCCGAACGTTGGTTTTTGGTCACGCAGAGAGGGACGGTTCCTCACTTAGAGACCGGTCTCTCCCAGACGGTCTCTCGAAGAATCGGTCTCTGAGGACGACACAGGTTTTTAAAAACGACTTTTTGCAATCCTAGTCTACTTCTAAGTCTTCTAAACATATAAATAGCTATTGTGGGTCATCTAAATTAAGGCTTTGATTTTTTACCAATTCTAAATCCTAGAAACTTAATTCTCTCCGTTTCAATGCTTAGATGAGTTTCTAGCAATCGACATCGGCTTGATTCTTCGTTGTTATTCAATAATTCTTACGAGAATCAAGTAGATGTTTGATAAAAGGAGAACTCCATAGCTTATGGTTTTCAAAGTTAAATCACCACAAATCTTCGATTCTACAAGCTCCGGAAGGAGGTTCGCGCGTGGATATCGTTGAAGCCGAGGATTCGGTGGACGCTTCGAGAGTTGAGCGTTGACCGCTGCGAGGAGTTGCAGCAAGTCGATTGGTGGATTCCTATCGATCGAGGACCGGCAAAGATCACCATCGACAGAATCGAATAATTGAGTCGTGTGTTTTGTCGAAATCACTTGTACTCAAGTTTTCTTAGTGGATTTTCTTTCGTGATCGGTCGTGGGTTTTTCACTCCAAATTGGAGTTTTCCCACGTTAAATTCTCGGTGTGGCTGTTTTTATTTTCGCTATTTTGTTTTGTTTACATCGAGAATTTTTCGAGTTGCTGATTGTACACCTATTCACCCCCCTCTAGGTGTTACTTACCTTTTAGATCCTCGGGATCCATATCTCACAAGTGGTATCAGAGCGGGTATAGGTTGTAATACATGGCTGAGGGCGGTAACATCAATCGACCCCCGCTCTTCGATGGCACTAACTATGCTTATTGGAAAGTCCGTATGAGGGCGTTCCTTATTGCCATCGACGAGCGGGTTTGGCAAGCCATTGAATTCGGATGGAAAAATCCTACCGAAGTTGTCGAGAATGTTACCGTGCCGAAACCTAGGAATAAATGGACGAAAGAGGAAAATGAACTATCTTCGTTCAACGGGAAAGGTATCAATGCTTTATTCAATGCTTTAAACCAAACCTTTGGATCAAAAACGTTTTCTGCATTTAAGAAAGGCAATTGGTATGAACCCATCAATCTAGATATATTCTATTGAGCCACTGATCATGTGCATGTTTCATATTTTGTTTCTTTTCTTGCATGCTTTTCGGTGTTTAAGGGTTGATTGATTTTCTTGCTTGATGTTACCGTTTTGGGAAATGAGTTGATCTGTGAATTTATGTATTTCATATTTAAGTTTTGATTGATCAATGTCAGGGTTATTCTCTATTGACATATTCTTGAACGATCAAATCATTCAAATTCTATTTAACATATTGAATCAAATTCAGCACCTCATGCTTCGAACTTTGAATATTGCAATTGTTTGTTTGATTATTAGTTTTGAGATGAATAAATCTTTCTCTTTTTTTTGAAATTGCGATAATATTTTTGACTAGAGGGTTGCACTAATTTAGGGGGAGTCTTGCCGATTTTAGCTATGAAAATTTATGAAATTCAAGATGTGGAAAGAGTTACATCCCCGCTGGGAGTGTGAAAACTACCACCACATGGAGGAAAGAGCTACCACCCCGGTCGTCCGGTCAGTGTGTGCAGCTACCACATGATGATGAATATAACTCTATGAGCTAAAAGCCAATAAAGAATGAATCAATATGAGATATTGTGGAGATGGTAAAATTCTAATACTATGTTTAATACATCTCCTAGCCGATATAAGGTGATTTGTTAAAAGTTGCTCAAAGAGCCACTCTTATCTCGAATTATGTGCATAACTCAAGTTGAGAATATTCTCTTAATTTCATGATTATGAGATTTATTTATTCAATATCTTAACAAATATGATAATAAAATGATACAATTTATCCCTAGATCTTGCGTGATGTGTGGAATTTTATTTGATACTTATCAAGAATTTATTTGATTGTCGGATCAACAATATTTGCCAAAATTGAATATCTTTGAGATTGTTTTTCAAAATTTATTTATGAAATTTTATTGGAAGTCTTTGGGGATGGATATTGTGTATTTTTGATATTGGATATGTTGAGGATATTATATAAAATTTTTGAAATTTCTGGACGAGATTTTGTGTTTTAGGTTTTGGCTCTGGAACCGGTCCCAAACTTGGAGAGACCGGTCCCTCCGCCCGAACCGATATAAGGGTTTTGCGGTCTCCTTCTTTTTACTTTACCAATTTCGTTCAAAACTTCTCTCCAGAGCTTCTAACATACCTAGAGTACTTTTGCTTCCATTCTTCATCACTTTCCACTTGATTTTGGTATGATTCTCGGATTTTGTTTCATTGTTGTCTTATAATCCGAATTTGTGTTTTATTTTTCAGTTTTTGGGATTTGATCTCATTTTGTTGGTAAATCTCTTCGTTTTTGTCCTGATCTTACTGCTAGACATGTTAATTAACATTTTCCTGCATTATTACATACTGTGATTTAAGTGTTTGGTTGTTTTTGTTATGTTTTCTTCATCAAAACCTAATTTTTTTCATTTTTGAAAACTGTGGTTTTATTGGTTTTTGATGCTTGATCTGTCCATGATTTTCATAGTTATGTGGCTCTAGGATTATCTAGCATATTACATATCAATTTGCTAAAGTGTTTGGAATCACAAAAATCTAGTGTTCTTATGTTCAATATGTATATATCATTGTGTTTGACAGGGGTTTCTTCGACAATGTACTCGTGGCTACTTGTTCTTGTGGTTCTTATGGCTGGCGGTGGTCGTGGAAGTAAGCGACAGCGCTCAAAAGCAAAAAGGCCGATTGAGTATCAACCGGAGAATGAAGAGAGAGAATATGCTCCTGGCGACGATTCTGAGGAGGACGAGCCGGATTGGGAGACTTTTGTTCCTGAGGTATTGGCTAAGGATAAGGATACTGCGAAAGGCAAAGGAAAAGGAAAAGCCGTGGATAAAGGCAAAGGAAAGGCGACTGAGCGTCCCGGTCGTCGTAAGTCCGGGGGTGTTGAAATTCGAGAACCGGGCTCTGAGCCACCACGTCACAGTCTTCAGGATGTTCCATCTAATCGACGGTCAATGTACTCGTCGAAACACTGCATTGGTGAGCGAGATGTTGGGGTGGCCAGTATCATTAGTTTGTGTGCCGGGTTTTCAGGATTTATTTGAACGGGGAAATCTTCATCAGATTTGTGATTTCCCGGAGCAAACTGGTTATTGTTTAGAGTTGATCAGAGAATTTTACATGAGAGCCGGTCATCTCAGTGACTCCGACGGCGGTCCGTACGTATTTAAAACTTCCGTACGTGGTGTTGAGTTGTCTATTACTCCTGAGACAATAGCTTCGGTGCTAGAGATGGAGGCAAAGACTGACGGAGTGGAGTATCTGCAGGCCGGGTTTGACTCACTTCGCGATTGGAACCGTGTCGTGAACACTATCTGTATGCCGGGTACTGAATCAAACGGCATTATGGTTATGTCAAAAGATTTCAAAATGGAGTACAGGTTTCTGAACTTCGTGGTTTGCTATAACATCATGCCTCTCGCGAACACGAAAATCTTGAGATGGGATCGCATTCTGTACATGTATCTCTTGGGTAGGCCGGATATTGTAAGTGCCAAAAATATTAACATGAATATTCCGTTTCTGATTTGGCGGAGAATGGCAAAAGATATCAAGACTTCCGAACAAAATGAGAGATTACCATTTCCTTTGATAATTATGAGGATTTTGCGACTTCGTGAGGTGGATGTTCGGTGTACATCATACGAGCACAGTTTGGGTCGGATCAATAAAAGGACGTTTGTAAAGTCCTCGGTGCAGCTTCGTACGCCGTCTCAACGTGCTTCTTCCCCTCCTGCAGCTCCACCTCCTGCTACTGCTACTTCTTCCCGTCCTTCTATGGACATTTCTGAGGAAGATATTTCCGTTTCATCGGTGTATCGCGAGCAGCAGCGTCTATCTGAGGAGCTTCAGAAGTTGTCTGCAGAACAAGCTGCGATTCGTAAGGATGTGAGCAAGATGAAGCGCTTGTTAAATATGATTTTTGACAAATTAGGATGTTGTCGGGCAGATTTACCTCCAGGAGATGATTCTGACTAGGAGTTGACGGGTTTCTCCTTTTGTCATTTTGGCGCTTTCTGACAAAAAGGGGGAGATGGTGATGATGGTGATGGTCATGATGATCATGATGATGATGATGATGCACAATTATTTTTTTATCTTGATGATGTATTTAGCTAAGATGAACTGTGTTTGACAAACTTTGTTTCACTTAGTGCTTTAGGTTGATAAGTTAGGCTGTGACTATGAACTTGTAATATACCGAAAATTCGGAAAATAAATATCGAACTTTAGTCAAATTGACCAAAGTGCGAGGATGGTGCACTTCGGAAAGTCCGAAGGTGTTAAGATGACTAAAAGTGAGTTACGGGAGGTTTTCGAGAGCTAAAGGATCAAATTCTGCAAAACTGCAGTTTTGAGCTCTCGGGGACCGGTCCCTGGTGGGAGAGACCGGTCCCCGAACGCGTGCAGAATGAGACAGCCGAAAAATCGGCTAAGTCCTGGAGGATTAGCTCTCGGGAACCGGTCTCTGTCTGAGAGACCGGTCCCCCAGAGACCGGTCCCATCAGAGAGAGACCGGTCGCATCGCGCGCAGCGGCTCTGGCTGCGCAGGGTGGACGTTCGGGAACCGGTCCCTGCTCGGGGAGACCGGTCCCTGCCTGCGCGGAATGCCCAGTTCGGGCAGTGTATTAAAGTGAAAGTTGAGGGGTTTAATAGCATTTTTGCAGCCCAAAGGTTATGTAGTGAGGGTAAATGAGATATTTCTCTCATTCTCACCCTCTCACACTCTCTTCTCTCTCTCTCTCTCTAGAAGACAAAAGAGAAGAAGAAGAAAGAAAGAAAAGAAGGAAAAGAAGAGGAAGAAAGTGGACAAGAAGAAGAAGAAGTGAAGAAACTCCCTTTCCTTCATCTCTAGCTTGAGAAAAAGGCAAGCTTTGAGGTAAGCTTTGCCCTTTTCATGTTAACTCCTAAACTAGGGTTTTGGAAAACCTAGAAATGGTTTTTATGGAGCTTTTGGAGTATTAGAAGCTTTTCTTTTGCTTCTAAAGAGATCAAAACCATGGTTGAGCTCAAGGTGAGCTTCAACCCACCTCTAATGGTGAAATCCAAACTAGGGTTTGGAGTGAGCTAAGAATGGTTCTAATGGACTATTTAGAGTATAATGAAGCTACTTTTGCTTCCCAATGAGATCAAACCCTAGGTTTTGTATATGTATTGGAGCTAGGGCACCAAATTGGGGCTTTTGCTCGTGAGGGTTTCTAAGTGCAATTGACCCTCTAAAAACCTAATTTGGGGTATTTCCGACGCGATGGTGCGCTCGGAATAGCATTACGAAAAGTGTATGTAAAGTTATGGCCCAATAAGCCTAATTTGGCTTCGTTATGCCGCAGGTGACGAACGAAGAGTCTAAAAATCCCAAGAAAATCATCGGAGCACCTTTGAAAGCCTACGAGGTGGGTGGTGCTTCTCAAACTCATTGAACTTCTCTCTATGCCTAATGTGTCATTCATTTGAGCATGTGTAATATATATTGTTGCATGCATATTAGGGTAAAGTAATGATAAGAATGTGATGATAGCATGATTGTGAGTACAACTTGCTTATAATGATGGTAGAGAACCAAATAAATGTCAAAACCCTAAGTGTATGCATTAGAGAAAAGCGAACACCCAAAGTGAGCAAAAGAACAGAGTGACATTATGACATAGATCGAGTGACATTTGAAAATGTAAAGTAAAGAGACACTAGAGTTAGTGTGATGCAAAGAACCAAAGTGATGAAAAGAATGATGAAAATGACAATGTGTAAAGTAAAGTAAAGTGGGGCAATAAGAACAAGTATTGTAACGAACAAGAATGCTAGAGTTAGCAAGAGTAAAGAAATGTAAAGAATGTAATTGCATGAGTTTGCAACATAAAGTGATGTAAAGAACACTAGAGCTAGTGTAAAGTCAAGATTGAACTTATAAATCCTTTGAGTTAAGGATATGATCATACTTGCTATGAGTTCCGTGCTCGAGGGCGGTCGCTCCCCCTCGGGCGATGCGCTCCGGAGTTATGCATCACGGGTTGGAGTAAACCCGAAGGACGGTCCTAGCGGGTGAGTTCCTGCGATGATGGACTTAATGTGAAGCAAGTTAATGTGGCGAAACCCCCGGGTTAGCCTTGAGATTAAAGAACAAAGAACAAAGAGCAAAGAATAAAGAACAAAGTACAAAGTAAAGTCAAAGAACGAATGAGTTTGCATAATCTGCATTTATTTAATGTTGAGCATACTTCTTGCTTATTGTTCAGGCATATTAGCATCATGTTATAGATTGGTTACTATACAGCTTATTCTTTCTATTATGCCTGAGTTAGTCCTAGTGGGAAAGTCGGTGATGTTGAGGCCGAACCCACTGGGAACTTTGTTGTAGTTCTCACCCCACTATTTCCACAGAGCCGGGACCGAGCGAGCCGGCGAGCGACCGAGGTAAAGGTATCGCGCCTTAGTCAGAGGCCACCAAAGTTGGGTTTCATTTTGTAGTAAAGTACCCTATGATCATCTTTTGTACATGATGGTAAATGATGTAAAGAAAAGAATGTAATGTGTATTTTGAGGTAAATGTGATGTAAGAAAGAAATGATGAAATGAAATGTAAGGAATTCGAAAATGAACAAGATGAATGCAATGTATATGATCAAAAATGAATCATAGTACAAGTGAATGTTTAGTTTCCTTTTTCTTTCACTAATGGCTATTGCTTACCCTCGTGTAAGCCGTTTGTGTATGTTTCCGCTAGTGCTTTTCTCTATTGATGAAAATGTACATGTGATGAGCCTTGGGCGGATAGGGGAAACTCTGTCCGTTCGGCGTCTGTTTGACGTGCTCGGGTCGGGCCAAATTGGCATCGGTCCCGGGGCGTGACAGATAGGTTGGTATCAGAGCCAATAGTGAAAGAATAGGAATGGACCTAGAGACCTATAGGATTGGAAGGCCTTAAGGATCTAGGAAACGTGAGTGACGTGGGATCAAAGTTAGCGAAAGCATGTGATTGGGTTAAGTAGGGACGTCTCTAATGTGATTAGAGGCTAAGTTTAATTTTCGTTTATCCTCTACTTCTAGTGTTGTGTCGGGCGGCCGACGACATGACGCTTGAGGCAAGGATGAATGTGCATGTTGCTTTCGCCTAATTGGGTATGGTCAAGTAATGTTGGTCAAGTGACTAATGCTAGTTGCTTCTTTTCAGGAAGCAATGGCACCTCGACGTCGATCCCAGGCAAGATCGATGCCGGAGGAAGCGAATGCGGTGCCCGAGCAATCCGGAGCAAGTGGCGACGGAGAGCTTAGGGAGCAAATGGCCGCTCTTATTGGAGTAGTGCGGCAGCAAGCGGAGTCTGTTCAACGCCAAGGGGAACAGATCCAGCGGCTCCAGGAGACCATGGAGCGCCAGCAGGCGGCGGCAGCCCAGGCGGGCAACGAGCATGTCGCGCCACCTGTGGTAGTGCCAAGTGTTGTTGAGGGAGCGGCGGCGGCGGCAGCTGTTCCAGTTACAGTGGTACCGGCCGGGTCGGGAACTTCGAATCCCGATAGTGCGGCGGTAGAAGCAGAGCGAGAGCGCACCTTGGCGGCTCTCATTCAGTTCAAGAAGTTTGACCCACCTACCTTCGAGGGCGGTTTGGTGGAGCCAGCGGTTGTGGAGTCGTGGATCGACTCGATGGAGACACTCTTCGAGGACCTTAATACCTCGGAGAAGGACAAAGTGTACCTTGCCACACACTATCTTGAGAAAGCGGCAAAAGTGTGGTGGAAGCGAGTGAAGCGGGATCGTCTTACCGATCTTCCGCTTATGCTTTGGGAAGAGTTCAAGAGAGCGGTGTTCGCGAACTACTTCCCCGACACGGTGAAGCGGAAGCTACAAGAAAAGTTTCGCAAGTTGAGACAAGGCGATCGATCGGTGGGAGAGTATGAACAAGAATTCTCCCACATTATTGACTGCGTTCCCGATGTTGTTCGTGATGACCGGGACCGGGCGGATTGGTTCTTGCGAGGACTTCAACCCCGGATTTATGAGAAGGTGCAGATTTTGAAGCTGTCGACCTTTGCGGAGGTCTTTGATCGAGCTTTGTGGGCGGAGCACGGTAGCGCCCATGTACGTGAGGAACGTGAAGCTATTGCCGAGTCCAAGGACAAGGGCAAGAAAAGGACGGCGGGTGGTGCCGGGGGCCGGCCAAATGCTAAGAAACCCCCTCGGTATCCCCGACAGCAAACGAGGAATTGGAGACCACCTCGATGTGTTATATGTGGCGGAGAGCATAAGGTGTCGACTTGCCCGCAGCGCAATGGCAAGTGTTTCAAGTGCGGCCAACCGGGACATCTTATCCGGGAGTGCCCGTCGTGGACGTCGTCTGCGCCGACGGCGGCATCAGCACCGTCTACCCCGCGACAGCTTGCAGGGTTGCCACCAGCAATGTCGGCTGGGCGCGCGTCATCACTGCGTCAGCCGGAAGGATCGAGAGCGCCTAGCGGCCGAGTCTTTGCCGCTCAGGTGGAGGAGCAGCAACCTGCAGCACCCGACGACGTCGTGGCAGGTATAATTGTGATTAAAGGCACTAGAGCTAGAGCAGTGTTTGATACAGGCGCATCTCATTCATTCATTAGCACTTCATTTGCTAAAACACATGGCATAGAGATGGTATACAATGAGGATTACTGGTGGGTGAACGCTCCAGAGCATTCATTCAGTGTCCATAACGAGTGTTTGGCGTGTCCAGTGCAAATAGGCGATTGGATTATGCCGATTGATCTGCTAGTGCTAGATCAGATGTGGGGATTCGATGTTATCTTGGGGACCAACTGGCTCTCCAAGTACTATGCGGTGATAGATTGTGAAAGCAAGGTGATCACTTTTCGTGAGCCTAATCAAGAAGAGTTAGTCTACCAAGCGTGCAAAAGTAGGCGCTTCGCGGCGACTATATCGTCTGTAAGGGCGAAGAAAATGATCAAAGGAGGGTGTAAGGCCTATTTGGCAACCATGGTGGATGCTCGAAGGGAGTACCCAGAGTTGGGGGATATCCGAGTAGTGTGCGAGTACCCAGATGTGTTTCCGGCGGAGTTACCGGGACTGCCACCGGACCGGGAAGTTGAGTTTGTCATTGACTTGATTCCCGGGGCGGAACCAGTTTCGAAGGCTCCGTATAGAATGGCACCGGTGGAGCTAAAGGAGCTAAAAGGTCAACTACAAGACTTGCTCGATAAGGGCTTCGTGAGGCCGAGTGTGTCACCGTGGGGAGCTCCGGTGCTATTTGTGAAGAAAAAGGATGGCACTTCGACTCTGCTTAGATTATCGCGAGTTGAACAAAGTGACGATAAAGAACAAGTACCCGTTGCCAAGAATTGACGATTTATTCGATCAGTTGCAAGGGTCCAAGGTGTATTCGAAGATTGATCTCCAGTCGGGGTATCATCAATTAAAGATAAGGCCGAAGGATGTGCACAAAACGGCGTACCGTACGCGGTATGGCCATTATGAGTTCACGGTAATGCCGTTTGGGCTTACTAATGCCCCGGCAGCATTTATGGACTTGATGAATCGAGTCTTTAGGCCATTGTTGGATCGATGCGTCGTGGTGTTTATAGACGACGTGTTGGTTTACTCGAAAAGTGAAGAGGAGCACGAAGAGCATCTCAGAGCAGTGTTGCAAATACTCAGACAAGAGAAGCTCTATGCAAAGTTAAAGAAGTGTGACTTTTGGCTGAAGGAGGTCACATTCTTAGGACAAGTGGTATCGGGCGATGGAGTTTCGGTAGAGCCGAAGAAAGTAGAGGCGATCAAGGATTGGCCTCACCCGACGAATGTAGCGCAGGTCCGCAGTTTTCTTGGACTTGCGGGCTACTATCGGCGGTTCGTGGAGGGGTTCGCCAAGATAACCACTCCGCTGACGCGCCTCACGCATAAAGGAGTAAAGTATGTTTGGAGCGACGATTGCGATCGGAGCTTCGAAGAGTTGAAGAACAGGTTGACGTCGACCCCGGTGCTTGCCTTGCCGACTCCGGGAGAGACTTTTGTAGTGTATAGTGATGCCTCGTATGTTGGTCTCGGGTGTGTATTAATGCAAAACGGGCGGGTCATTGCTTATGCATAGCGCCAATTAAAGAGCTACGAGAAGAACTACCCGATTCACGACCTCGAGTTAGCCGCGGTGATTTTCGCGCTAAAGCTTTGGAGGCATTACTTGTATGGTGAACATTGTGAGGTATACACCGATCATAAGAGTTTAAAGTACCTGTTCACCCAGAAGGAGTTGAATATGCGACAGCGGCGGTGGTTGGAATTGCTAAAGGACTATGATGTCACCATACTATACCACCCCGGAAAAGCCAATGTCGTGGCCGATGCTCTAAGTAGAAAATCGGCGGAGAACTTAGCGACGACGATTACGCCTCAACCGCTGTTACAAAAAGAAATGCAAAGATTTGGGTTGGAAGTGGTGGCGCCGGGAGTGCCGGCTACACTTGCCGCATTAGTTGTACAACCGACCCTATTTGAAAGAATTAAAGAGTTACAGGCTTCGGATCCTTACCTTCAAAAGGTGCGAGGCGAAGTTGAGAAAGGTAGTGCCGAGGACTTTGGCATTGGAGTTGATGGCGCACTTCGATTTCGAAATCGATGGTGTGTGCCTAAAGATGATGAGTTGCGAAGGGCGATCATGCAAGAGGCGCATCAATCTCCCTACTGCATACACCCCGGCGGCACTAAAATGTACAAAGATCTGAAGGAGCATTATTGGTGGCCGGGTATGAAAAGAGATATTGGGGAGTTGGTGGCGCAATGTCTAACGTGCCAACAAGTGAAAGCTGAGCGCCGATTTCCGGCGGGAAAGCTACAAAGTCTACAAATACCCGTTTGGAAATGGGAAGACATAGCAATGGACTTTGTTACCGGTTTGCCTCGATCGCAAGGCGGACATG
>NW_017893559.1:0-11943 GCF_001540865.1 Ananas comosus
GAACAGTTATCATTGTGCCTCATTTTCTAATTTTATCGTAACATACAAACAAAAGTAATATTTGATTTTTAAATTTTTAAATTTGTAAAAAATCAGTATCGGGTATAATTAAATCAGCACGTTACAAAAATAATATAATGCAAAGACATTTGAAGATCAAAAAGTTAAGATATTTTTGTTTACAATGTTTAAAAAAAGTTCAACTATCAAAATTGTATATATTATTGATAAATATAATTATCCTTAAAATTCGTTTGATACTAAATGCGATAAAGAAGAAACATGTCAAATAAATTACGAGGAATTAATGGCAGGACCAAAATAAAAACAGAAAAAAGCATGGAAAGATCTGGTTTGATCAATGTATAATTAAGTTCTTTTAAAAAAATTTTATTGCGCAGATCACACAACCTTTCAAAAATGTATGGAGATTATGGGAGGTCTTTTCTGGATTCCAAATTAGTGTATAAATAAATAAATTATAAATAAATAAATAAATATTGTGAGAGATAGTGAGAGAGAAACAAAAGAAAATTATAAATAAATAAATAAATAAATAAATGTTGTGAGAAAGAGTGAGAGAGAAACAAAAAAAAAAAAAAACAAAAAACAAAAAGGGGCCCTACAGGGCCCCCCAAACCCGGGAGCCCTTGTATCCAAACCCGGGGAGCCTTTGTATGGGTTCCCAATTCATAGTTACTAGTTAAGAAGATCCCGTGCGATGCAGCGGGAAGATAATAGAACAGTAAATTATTATAACTATTAACATTACCTTTTTTTTCTAATATGCAGTAATATTTTTAAATATTATTTGTCTCAGTATTGAATAATAAAAAAATTAAAAATAAATTAAAGAATGAATTTAAATTAGATTTTTTTCTAAAAATATTTAAATCTAATAAGTAAAATAAATAAATTAGTATAAAATAAAATAAAATATCAGTAGGTAATACAACTAATAAAGTATAGATTAGTGAAAAAATCAGTAGATAATTATCAGAAGCACAAAAAATAAGACTAATTAAAAGACATTCGAAATCAAAACAGATATTTTTTATATTGTAAAAGAATTCAACTACCAAATAAATAATCTAATATTATTATATTATTATTATATAAATTATTTTAAAAAAAAATTGTGTGAACCCCACAACCCTCCAAAATGAGAAGAGGTCTTCTTTAGTGTTGCCAATTCATAAATGCATGTTTTGGGAAATAAAGTGAAAAGCATGCAAAATTTAGGAATCAAAATTGGCATGCAAAAAAAAATTAAATAGGCGATGGTATGATAATTTCGCTAATTCTAAAATAATTTTTAACAGTTGCTATTTTATCGCGATGAAATTAAGAGGTTTGAAAATATTTAGGAACAAAAAAAAATGGTGGAAAGGTTGGGAAGCGCTATACAATTAATCCTAAAAAAAATCATAAAAAAATTTGTGGGCCACACAACCCTCTAAAATAAGGGAAGGTTTTTTTTGGGTTCCTAATTGGATAAAATTTTAATTTTGTTATCTTGACTATTAAAAAAAAGGATTTCTCTATGCGATAAAATTTTATACTTAATGAAGAAAAAAATAAAAAAAAAGATGTTATATTTATTAGCTGAAATTTTAATTTTTTTATATTGACTATTAAAAAATAGGGTTGACTAATGCGATAAAATTTTACACTTGCTATAAGCAAAAATAAAAAAAAAAAGTTGTTGACAAAAAAAAAAGAAAGAAAGTGAAAGAGACAGAGAGAGAGAGAGAGAGAGAGAGAGAGAGAGAGTCAGAAAGAGGAAAAAAAAAAAAGTGGGCCCCACCGAAAGCCCGCACAAACCCGGGGAGGCTTCCATTGGGTTCCCAAATAATATATACTAGTGAAGGCCCGCGCTACGCTGCGGGAAGTTTATATAAATTTAGTATAATAAATAAAATAATGTGAATCATGAATAGATGTCGTATTAAAATATAAATCAGAATTCAGAAACGTATTAAAATATGAATCAGAATTCAGAATTTATATAAAAGGTAACTTATATGAATTAAAGTAGAATTCTGTTAAGCAATTCAGGATTCAGCTGGTTATTTCAGGACTCCATGAAGAATCCAGAGCCAAGTCGAAAGTTGGTCCAGTTTAGGCCAAGAAACCAGCATTGAATCATCTTTGATCAACATAGAAAGTAGAGCTATTGACTTGAAATCCCATTTCAAAAGAATGATTTAGTAAAGGCAGCAGCAATTGAAAGAATCTGACATCCAAAGGAACAATCAATAATAAGATCAAAAAAATAAACCGAAATTAGCATGAGGTGGAGTTACTTTGAAGAACTCATAGAAGAGATCATTGAAAAAGGCAATTGGGGCATGGAAAGCTTCAGTTTTACAGCAGCTACACCTGACATTTCTTATCCAGAACTTACTAAATATCAACAGCGACCTAGTATTTGAAAGGGGAAAAAAAACGTGATGACCGAATTAATCTCAAGATTTGAATGTTCGGAACATTTCACTTTAGATGTGTTATACACCTAGATATGAAATCGACAACATATAAACTAAATGATATAAATGTATAAACATTTCACTCTAGATGTGTTATTCACCTACATATGAAATCGACAACATATAAATTAAATGAGATAAATGTATTGAAAGCTGAAATGTACTTGCAAACCAGATTTATAGGGCCATTAAGAAGAGAGAGGAAGCTGCTCCGGCGCGCCCATCAACCCTCCCTCCTCTCCGTTCATGCGACAACCATCCTCGCCTTCGCCCTCCCACCGCATCGTCGTCCGCCTTGTCCTTTTCTCTCCTTCACGAGCCGATGTAAGAAGATATAAACTCCGAAATAACGTTGTTTTCAATTTCTGCCCCTCGCTCCATCGCACCCGGCCCCTCTCCGCGCCTCCGCTCTGGTGCCGGGGATCTGCGGACGTGATCTTGTCGCTGGCACCGTGCGCCCCTGTCCTGGCACCCGTCCCGAACTCTCCCTGTCCCGCTCCTGTTTCGACGAAAGCCGAGGCTGGTCCATGGGCTCTCCACCGGGCATATCAGAGGAGGTTATCTAAAGTTTGTCTTATCCGAATCCTAATTTTTGAAAAATTAGTACAATTTCTTTACACTTGGGATTCTACACTGCTCTTCCTAACACATCTTCCTAACACATCTTGTCTCCTGGTTATTCATATGATAAAAATGCAGAATTATTACACAGTTTTGAGAACGTGTATCACATCCCTGTTTCCAGTATACTACCCATCGCGGTGGCTTACCAAGATACGAGAAGTAGACACAAAGTAATGCCTTTTTTGCTTCAGGACTGTTATTGAGAATTCTTACATGATCGATATTGATTAATCCAATTGTTCAGTGTAGCCCGCACCTGAATTAAGTTTTGGCTTTGAATCCAGTATGATGAATGGATTTTTTGATATCATTTTACATATGCCATACTGATTGCTTTATCAATTTTTAAATTGCTGAATACTAAGAAATTCCTGGAGTCCTTTTTACATAGTTCAGTATAATCATAAGAAAAACATGTTTCAAATATACAGCATGAATGCAAACACATTTGATTATGGCGGTAGTCTAAGAAATTTTAAGATATTATAATTTGTAAATAATTTTGATTTTTTTCCACTTTTCCCCCGTGCTTACTATGTACTCTCTTTTTGATGCATAAACGGATATGTTTACTGCGACGCATTACTTGCTGTTTTTGCCGTGTGTTTGCTGTGGGCAAAGCTTTTGTGCATATAATAAGGAGATTTTCAGTATTTGTTATCGTATGTTCTAACACGTTTTATTTGTTTGTTTATGCTTTTTTTGCTATGTTTTTTCTACATTTATTTATAATTTGGAGTTGTACTTGCTTTATGGAGTATTTATCGTGTTATGTATATAGAGAATCTCATTGTGTTGCCCTCCTCTTTGCTCCGACTGAAAAAGTAAATCACGGAAATACTAGTCCTTTTGGCAATCTCTAAACCAGTTTTGGAACGTTAATAGGAAGCTGTTTAAATTAAATTTATGATTAAAGAGATACTGCCCTCCATGAGAAATCAATTATATCGATCTACGTATGAAACTCTACGTCTTATTGTAGGTTTTAGTATGGAATTGCAGTTTTTATATTCTTCTTTTCCTTATGCAGAACCCTGTGCCTTACAATGATTGTTATTGTTTTGTGCATGAACTGAAATTTCCTCGAACTTTTCTCCGTGCTTTGTTCATGGCAGATTTTAATGGTTCATGTTTGTACAGGAAATGGCTTTGGGCTTATATGGGTATGGTTTGTGGTTTTTATTCGTTATTGTATGCTTTTATGATTTTACAGTTCTGTTCATTCGTTATGTTCTTTTTTTTAATAAGGTGATGATGATAATAAGAATTGTCACTCTGTGATGTTGATGAAATAGAAAATGGGTTGTGATGACAGGCCATTACTTTTTTTACTGGTGTAAGGATCGACAATATATTGCACTGTCTGCTGGTATAGTAGATTGTGAATGCCTCTATTGATGCATTTATATTATACAGAATGAAAGTATGTAGAATTGGGATGCACCTTACTATGTACGTCACACATCTCGGTGGCTTTTATGTGTGGGTGCACGTAGTCCAGATGTTAGGCGTCTGCAAATATTTCAAACAGTTTGAATACGGTTAAAATGTTTGTATGTACACCGATTATGAATATCTAAATTGTTGTAACAATCTGAGCCTTATAATTTTCTTATAGTTTTCAATATTAATATATTCTTGCTCATGCATTTCTTCATAGTTGTTGTTAACTGTTTTGTTGGAATTACTCTATTTTTTGGCCTACAAGATTTGCTTGGTCCGTGTTTTATACTAACATTTTTATTTCTTCTCCTTGATTCAATTCTTGAAGTATTTCTTATTAGCCCCAGCGAATATGCATGTCTAGTATAATTTTTTTCCTTTTGATCTCATGAATGAGTGTGACATCAAGGATCCTAATGCTATGTATTAAAATTTGTATCCTGAGCCTTAATTTTATGCACTTCTATACCTTCATGTACTTAATTTCTTTCATATAGCAATCCATGTGTATCAACAAACTTTGACAGGTCAATATTACTGAGATAATCTGTTTGGTCTCTCACTAAAGTCCTAACCAAGATTATAATTTGGAGTCGATAAGTGACCACATACAGCATTAATATTTCAAACTTCCCACATATTAGTAAACATGTATGCAATGCTCCAATGGAAGTCCTTTCCATTCTTTATGTATAGAATTCACAGAAAATGCTCTCTGCGACTATTATTTCCTCATCTTGAAAAGCCTTGCCTTTGACATGTTTTGTGTTCCTGCACAAAATTGATATCAACCATTTTTTTTTTTTTTTTTGGTTTTAAATGGGACCTATTCTCTATTTTTTGTGATTACTTCGAATATATATCATATTATTGTCTTTATTTTTTATGCTTTTTAAATCTCTTGAAATAGTCCTTTCTTATATAGTCCCTGATATTTTATAGTTGATTGAAATTCATATACTGTTTTATGAAAATAGTATTTATATGCATAATGTAGATAAAGCTTCATATCATATGTTTGTCATATTTTAAGAGTATGTCGTCATAAGAACAGCTTTTGAACAATCATTTCGTGTTTTGCATGTATTGCTGTATATAACATCTGCTTAATTCATGTTAGTTTTGCCATTAATTCGTATATTGCATCACCAACTTCCTCACTAGTGGCTCCAATGTAGTGCAGACTTTTATATTTTGTGTTCCGTCTTTATGTCTCGATGGAGGTAGCTCTTTTTGTTTTTCATAGATTATGCCTAGAAATTATCATTTTATTCAAATGTGTTCTATTTATTGCAATCACATGAAACTATTCATCTCTTTTTTTTTCATTTGTGCCTACTAATACCTTATTGGCTTAAAATAAACTCATAAGAAAAAAAAAAATGGCTACTATCTAATCAACTTCCTATTGTTGCTTTCTAACCTACTTTTCTTCGGCTTAACTATTTGTGTTTTTATACTCTTGCTTAATACATCTCTTTAAACTTAAATATTTGCCAGATGTGTTGTTTAGTTTTCCTGCGATAATTAAAATGCGTGTGAATAGCTAGGGATGTCAAATAGTATATACCGAAATTTATCCGAACCCGAAACCGATAAAACGGATATATCCAAATTACTAAATGAATGGATCGAATATGAATAATCGAAAAATTGAAACCTAACGGATACAAATTCAGATATGAGATTTTTGACATATATCCGATCCGAACTTCGAATCCAACTCAACCCCGATTTTTTTTGTATTATATATATATATATATATAATATGTTGACGGCTACTATTTCAAGTAAATTTTATGTTGTCTACCAGTTTTTAGTCCCTTTGAATCAATTTTGTTTTATTATTTCTAACCATGGAATTAATACTATAACCCACGTAGGACCACTCAACCCTACAGGGGATCACTCTTCTCTAAACCCGAAAATATCATCCCTGATCCTATAATTTTTTCATCCAATGGTTAAAAACTGAATACAAAAAGAGCGTTTACTATTAATAATACTTGCATCTCCATTCTCATATATATATATATAATATATTATATATTATATATATATAATATATATTAAAATAAATATATTAATAGGTCCGGCTACTATACTATCTATAGTACGGGAGCTCCCGTACTATATGTTTTCGATTTCGGGCCGTTTCAAATACAATGCATCCCACATCGTTAATCGTGGATCCCTGTGATGACCTGTGGAGGCTTGTCGACACATATGAGCTCGAGATGTCGGGACAGTCCGAGTCGCGTTGCGTCAAATAGTACGTAAATACGAACTCCGTGCGACGCGAGGCAGCTATCGCGAAGAATTCTGCAAAACAGCAGCATTCTCGTGCTGCTGCCGGTACAACGAGCGTGGCTGTACCGGTACAACCATCGCGCAAGTCTCAATGCTCTCGGTTGGCTCTTGACCCGGTACAGCGACCGTGTACCGGTCAAGAGGGTAGGTGCAGGTAATTAGGTAATTTCCATACTCTCGTTATGTACTCTTCTCCCACACTCCTCTCCTAACAAAACGGCTGCTGTGAGTTAAGAAGAGAGGTTTTACTTGTGCTTCTCCCTTCCCCCTCATCCAACTCTGCCTAATTCCGGTTGAAGGCAAGTAAGAGTTCTTGTTGGAGTTTCGTCCGCCTACGTCGCGCCGCGGTCGTCGAGCACTGTATTTGACGCGGGCATTACGCAGGAGACGCGGCTGAGCGTGTCGACTCCGATTGGCCTGACGTCGCGCCGGTGCTATCGCGTTGAGGTGAGTATTCTTTGGAATGAGCTTCGAATACTTCGGGTAGCATTCAAAATAAGCTTTAATGCTGTTTGCTGTTTTTTCGACCGTCAGACCGTTGCGTTCAGCTCGTACTTCGCGTAGACATCGATTGCGACGAGACTTGTTCGTTGATCGGGACTTCAAGGAATCGCACAACCCTTACTTGCGAATTTTGGTGAAGTTAGCTGGTCGAATCTCCTCTTCTTTGCTGCTGCAATTCTGGACTGAATTGGTGAATTTTTGTTACTTAGAGCTCGGAGGATTCAGGCGATTTCTGTACTCGGCAGGTTCCGGTGTAATCTCAGCAGGTTGCTCTACGCCATGACGTCCTTCGCTACAGAGATTGCTTTGAGGTGGGTTTACAATCGTTTCTACTCCTAAGTTCATATTCGCCGCATGATATAATTATATCGACCTTTGGATACTCAATTCTAGCTTCGAATTATGAGATTAAATGGTAGATTGTATAATCTAAATTTGAGCATGTGGAATAATATTGAAATAGTTACAACATGTTGACCTTGGAAATTGAAAATTAGAGAAAACCTGCGATTTTGACCTGCACTTGAATAAACTGCCTGATTTAACTTAGGAGCGTTAGGCTTAAAATGTACTGTCTGCGTATCTTCGAGACGAGTACCCCAGGTATTAGAGTACTATCTACACGTGCTTTTTGCCAGCGAGGAATTTTAAGGTCGTTCGGCTGTTCCGGATGTTATTGGTCCGTTGAGAGTTGACGGTGGAACCCGTATCGCTCTTTTTGGCGTCTGAATTGTGCCGAGGGCACGTTACTTTTATTGTTAGACCAAAAGTTAGCAGTCGATTTCTGACTGTTGGCTTTCAGAGCCCTGTTGAGCTCGACAGTAGATACGCTGCATACTCGGTTGTGGTACGCCACGAGTGCCACATCCGGATCAGCTTGTGCTTTTTGCTTGGTGTCGCTCATCTGCCAGTTGGACTTGCTCTCACACGGACCCAGTTAGTTGGATTAGAGCTTGATAGTCCGCAATGGGGCAGGGACGGGTGTATGTCACCATCCGGGCACGGGTATGCTACAAGTCCCATGTGATTAGGTCAAGTTGACAATTTCCATATGGTTAGCGTAGAGCATGATAGTGTAGTGACGATAGCGTAGAAGTTTAATTTCCTGCTTTTTGACTACTCTGCTCCCTTCCGTAGACTTGGTGGGTGGACCGATAGTTGTTTTTGGGGGTACCCACCTGAGACACTTGTTTTTACAGTAGTTCTATCACCGCCCAGTTGTTACTTTTGTTTTGCAGACACAGGGTTCCGGCTGCGCACCGTTCCGTCGTGGACAACAGGATCGAGGCAAGGGCGTCGCGAGTTAGAGCCTACACTCACGTGCAGCTAGAGCTTCCCTAACTTGCATGGTAGATGTTTTATTTCGAGTTTATGTACATATTGACTTAACTCGCCAGTGCGAGTATCCTGTGATTTTGAATCATGACTATTAATATGAAACTCTGTTGATTGAGCCTTCTGTTTTCTCTAGCACATCCACTACTGTTCGATATGTTTTATTTACCAGGTAACAGCTTGTCGCTTCGTAATGCAGGGAAAATTTCTTTGTATATCGGCGGATTTTGTCCGGCGTGCCGGGACGTGTAATCTGGGCGTAGACAGTTTAAAACTGATATAGGGATTTAAAGTTTAAGAATAAAATTTTATATTTTTTGACCATAAAAAAGTTTATTTATGAATAACAATACATTATCAAAATTGGTCATTTTCTAATGGCTAATTATGAACGAGATTTGGATTTAATGGTGTAGAAGAATCTTAACATTTCTTTACAATTGTTGATTAGAAAATAACTTTAAATATATAGATTAAGAATAACATTCTTCGATCTTGAATTTAAAATTCCTATGCTCACATTTTAAAGAGTATCATTCTCTACCGTCCATTTTGACATAATTTATTTACTAAGTAAAACGATAATCGAAAGACTAAAAATTTTATTTCTAAGAACTTCATATAACTCCTAAATCAATTTAACGATATGGATCGTATGATTTAACGCTCTAGAGATCGAAAACCAACACCTATATATGCGGAGCTTCCGTACTATAGATAGTATAAGTAGCCTAATATAATATATATATAATATATATATATATAATATAATTATATATTATATATATATGTAACTAGGCTGAATGCTATCAAATACAACTAAGTTGTTGGTGCTATTAGGTTTCAGCTTTTTTCTTTGGATGAAAAAATATACAGTTGGGATATGTGGGCCCCTAAGGGTTGAATGAGTTGTTGGTTGAAATTAGTTGTTAATCTAAGGGTGAAAAGTCAAAGCGTTAAAATCTAACGGCGAGCAAACTCGGTAGCACAAAATGCTGATGCTACATCTGATATTTAATCCCAGCCGGACTTTCTATATATATATAGTATAAATGATATATATATATATACATATATAACTAGGCCTACATACTATCGGTAGCACGAGCCGCCTCCGTGCTAACAATTGTTGTGTTCGATTATGCGGCTTCCCAAATCGACGATCGGCTCCGTTAGACTTGATCTAAACATTATAATAAGTATTTAGAAACTAAATTTTATAATTTTTCGATATCATTTACTATCAACATAGTAGTCTAAAATATGAACGAACTAAAAATAAAAACTCATAAAAAAAATGATAAAATATTTAAATTCAAGATCAGATATTTGATTGTCATGATACTATCTTACTCTAAATAGTGAAAGATTTTCTATAAAATTTTCATCGAATTTGGATTGTTTTACAAACCGTTAAACCTCAAACACACATAGCACATCGTCGCATATTAAAATTGTCAATTTGAGATCTTTGATCTAGTCAAACTGATGGTCGAAAAAATCTGAATTTATTTCAAATACTTTCAATAGAATGTAGATCAATCTACGAGCCGATCGTCGATTTGAAGCCGCATCGAAGAAAACAACTCGGCTAGCAACGGACGCGCCGTGCTACCGTCGACAATCATTCGGGGAAGAGCCGAGTTCCACGTGGAGCTCGAGCTGGCACGCACCACCCACACAACATGGGATGTGTACGGCGTTACTCTGCGCACCAACATCCGCCCATCCCGTGTGCCTCGGGAGGGGCACGTGTGCCCTACCGCGTCTTCCGTACTCGCCTGTCCCCGACCCGCGCCGATGTGGGGCGTTTGCTCCATTGCCGTCACGAGCAGGCGCATACGTGTGCAGGTGCCCTAGCTTCCAGTCCGTGCACCGTGTCCCAACTCCCTCTCATGCGTGGCCGTCGAGTACGCCTCGCGCAGTGAGCCGACTCCGCCTACCCTAGCTATACCCATTGGGGCCATTCATCGTCCTTACTCCTCGCCAGCGCTGTCACATGTGGCTGCTTGGGTGCCCATAACTTGCTACGTGGCCAATTTCCGCGCTTCGAGAAAGAGATGGAAAGAGAAAAGAGAGCGAGGTCGTGGCCTGCGCCGGAGCACAGAGAGAGAGTAGAAGAGAGAGAAGAGAGGGGAAGAGAGAGGGAAGAGAACAGAGAAGCAAGGGAAGAGATAGATCAGACAGGGGGGCCATAGAAAGAGAGAGAGAGAGAGAAGAGAGAGCAGAGGAAAGAGAAGAGAGCAGTAAGGGGGGCGGGCCGCGCTGCCAATATGGGCAGGGCCCCCCTCCGGTCTCTCTCTCACTCTCTCTCTCCCTTTCTCCACCCCCAGGCCCCTTCCTCTCTCTCCCTCTCTTCATCTCTCTCCACCAAACCGCCGCACCCGACAAGCTCTCTCTGCTCTCCCCCACGTCGCGCGACGCCGCGCCCGCGGGTGCGCAGCGCCACCTCTCTCTTCCCCTCCCCCCTCCCCAGTTCTTCCCTCTCTCTACCTCCGCCCCTTCTCCCTCCTGTTTTCCGCTGCTCTCTTCTCGGGTCGCGCGCCAGAGCGGTGGGAGCGGGGCCGCTCTGCGGGAAGCGGGGCGGAGGCGCGCGGGTGCTGCGTAAGGAGTCGCTGCGCGGTCGCGGGCCACTGTGCGCGAGACCAGGCTGCGGCGTGCGGCGCGCGCCGTCCGAGCCGTGCGCAGCGCCCATCCCGGTGCGGAGGGACCAGTCGGGTTTTTTTTTTTTTCCCCTCGTCTCTTTTTTTTTATTTTATAAATATAATATATATATAATAATATATATATATATTATCCGGGCCATCTCTCTGGCACCTCTCTCGACTCCTTCCGCGAGCCCCAATGCTTCTCCCTGGTTGCCCGCGCCCTGTTCGACGAAATGCCGAGCCTGATCAGAGGGTTTCCTTGGGTCTGATTTTTTAATATAATAAAAATAAAAACGAAAAAAAATTAATTTTTTATTTTCTATTTCCTACAAACCAAACACAGCAAAACACCAACATTTTTTTGCCATCGAGAACCCTTTTTGTGAAAAATTTTTCCGCACGTGGAACCAAAACACCCCTTAATTTTCAGTTTCCTGCCTCAATTAATGATAATTTCTAAGTCTCATACATGTTAAATCGCATGCAAAAAAACATATTTTATGAGAACTTTGAGTAAAAAATATTTTTGGAAATCAAAGCAAGTCTCAAATAGCAAATCCAGCATGACAAGAATCACGAATAAAGGAAAC
>NW_017893559.1:12676-16878 GCF_001540865.1 Ananas comosus
TAATAATCACGAAATAGTATTGATACGAATGACAGGAATATAATTATATGGTCAATTTATTCATGAGGTAACTGCTAGGATTTATCTATCTCTAAAAAAGAACAGCATAAACTGCTTCTAAGAAAGCTGAAATGCTCCATAGTAAATCAGCACATGGAAACCATACCAAACAACATACATGGCTGCATACTAAAATAAAAGAAGAGTAGAAGCGTAGATTCGGAAGTAAATTAGGCCACCAAAAGCATACAAAAGAAAGCTGAAAAGCTCCATAGTAAATCAGCACACGGAAATCATACCAAACAACATACATGAATGCATACTAAAATAAATGGAGAGTAGAAGCGTAGACTCGGAAGTAAATTAGACCACCAAAAGCATACAAAATAACCGAGACAAATTTAGTCGAAAATAATCTATTCATAAGCATAGAACGGTAGTAAGAACAAAATTTGGCAGGCAAGGTACATACATTTTGCTCAGGCCTCCCCCATTTATCAAGCATTGATTGGATCAGCAGTAATGTTGTTTTCTTTTTTTTGGCTTAGAAGTGTCGGAACCAAATAAGCTGCAGCACAGATAAGAAGCGCTGGTTGCCTGCAAAGCATACCATCCATAGCGTCCGAACTGTTAATTAAGAAGGGCGCATTCGAACGGAACTATCAAAACCAACTGACACTCAGGGGAAGTATCATCATAGCATGCATAAGAACAATCAGAAGCAGCTGCCTATGAGTAGGCCGGCCAAACCTCCATATCATCACAGACTTTTTTTAAAAATAGGAATTTTGAAAGAAGTAGCAAGGAATAAACGAAGCCAAGTAATGTTAGTAAAATAACAATGCATCAAAGCAGAACAGTTTCATTCTTTTCATAAAGCAATAATATCTGAGGGGAAACCAAAAAAAGAGGGAAAATGCAGTGAGGAACCAGCGGGAGAAGGGTAAAAAATTGCAGGGAAGAGTTTTTTTTACCAAACAGCTGAAGAAATCATACAAAAGACATGTAAAACGCAACCGGAAACAGCACAAAATAAGAAGATGCGAAAACTTGGGAATAAAAAACGGACAAAAGTGTATATAAAGCTGCAAATTTCTTAGGTACTTACATAAAAAAAATTTGTGCATTTAAAAAGGGGAAACAATGTTATTATAGTATCCATGGTTGGGAAATCCCCAAATCCTTGACTGGACTATAAAATGAATACTCAAAAGAAAGATGTAAAGCTCTATCAATCATCATCAATAGATATATTAAAAGTAGAACTTTACTGTGGCCACTGTGTCGCCTCCTCAGTGTGGAAATCACGCCAAATACTATACATGAATGAGAATCCAAATCTCCAACTGGACTATAAAATGAATGGTCCAAAGAAAGATGTAAAGCTCTATATAAAATGATTCTATGGAAAATAACGCCAAATAGTATACATGAATAAGGATTGACTGTTGCATGTAGCAGTTTTGCTTAAATGTTTGATGCAATGCCTACTTGGTTACTACTACAAACTGCATAAATGTGCGTCAACTCTTAGTGCGGCTGCCACCATAATGCGCGTCAAAATTATCTAATGCTTTACTTGTGTTTACTTTGATAAAAACTAACAGAGGATTGATGGCCTGTTATGCAGCGAAAAAAATGACAGAGGATAGACAATAACAGAGATGAGAGTACAAAATATATCTATACCACAAGTTTAGTTAGGACTTGGATCATTATTAATATATCCACCTAAAAGTGCAAATTCTGATGGATCATCTACATGCTTACATGAAAATGAAACGAAATCAACATAACATAATAATAAATAATTAAAAGGTTATTGACATATCCAAGTATAACATAATTAACCATCTAATTAAACACCAGTGTTTTTGTAATCATCTATATTTCCATAAATGCACTCATTATGCACCACTATAGAGTACAATCTTCATAACCTTGTAACCATAGCCGAATACGCATAGCCACAGTTCCCCTAGAAATAAGGACATGAGTAGTAGCCACGAAGTATAAGAACAATAGGAAGTGGTTGCCTATGAGCAGGCCGTCCAAACTTCCGCTTGCTCCAAGCCAATATTTTTCACACTTTCACCTACTCATCATCATCGCCTCAAAGAAGAGCTAGAAAATGGACAGAAACACCAAGGAATCGAAAAACCAAGTTTCAAATATTGCAAGATACCATGAAGCTTTTTGGGAGATGCCAATCTGCGAAACATCTATACCAGACTCGTATAATATAAACAAATAAAGGTAGGAATAAGTACATATGATAAAACACACTAAAAGGTGTCTCAATAAATTATATCTCAAAATGTAGAAATAAAGCTCGTAAGTAAAATATCAGGCCAACCCCTAAACCTAAGAGTAAGTACATATCAAAAACCGCGTTAATAGTGTTCAACTAAATTATATTTCGAAATGTAGAAAGAAGGCTCATAAGCAAAATATCCGGCCAGCTCCTAAACCCATGAGATGAGTAATCAACGAAACCAAGTCGTATACGGACGACTTAGAAGGTGGGTATCTATGATATTATTTAAACAAAGGGGAAAATTTTACGCGCAAACCATTTTTTGAGAAACGACGTTAAAAAAAGGGAAAAAAACGACCAAAGAGTGAAGCAAAGGGAAAGAAAAAACTAAAGGGGAATTCTGATGAAACACCTCGAAAACGAATTAAAGATACCATAGTTAAAAGACAAAAGGGATTCTACAAAAGGAACCTTTACATAAATACAATTGGTTAAATCCAAATAACATATCTTTAATAACAAAATACTTTTCTTACCTTGACAAGACGAAGCTACCTAACAATAAAATGATTATAACGAACCGAAGTAAATAAGGAACGACAAGGAAAGTTTACGGGACAAATACGTTTTTTAGATACTACTATACCTTCAAACCCGTCAGATGAGTATCCGTCGGCGAAGACTGACAAGAATAATGCTCATCAACGTGTGTAAAGGGAGGCTAGCATTACATGATGAACCATTGGTGAAGAACGACAGGAATAGAAAACCCACGTGAAAAATTTTCTAACAAACATTTATCGGCTTATATAAGGTAAGTGATGATTCGGTTTAATAACGATTTTGAGATATAAAAGTTTTCCAAATAAGGATTGAGGTAAGTAGACCCGATAAACCAACCCAATAAACCAACCAAAGAACGCGACGTAGCAAAAAACGTATTTGTTTATTTATTTAGATCTTTCTTTTTTTGCGTTTTTTGTTTGATTTCTAGTCAACCTTTTATTTTTTTATATTTGTTTATTTATTTAGATCTTTTCCTTTGTCGTTTTTTTTGGATTTCTATTGAACTTTTTATTTTATCTAGTTTTTTGATATTCTGGTTATACCTAAACGACTATCACGTACTAAAATCTAGTTTCTCTGATATATACGTTACTCTGACCAAGCTACACTACAGAAGACCACGATATTCTTTAATAATTGGTACGACCAACGTAAATCAGCGAACTTTTATTTTATCTATTTTTTTGATATTCGGGTTATACTTAAACGACTATCACGTACTAAAATCTAGTTTCTCTGATATATACGTTGCTCTGACCAACCAACACTACAGAAGACCACGATATTCTATTTAATAATTGGTACGACCAACGTAAATCTTTAAGTATGTTGGTTTCCTATCAAATTAAATTTCAAAATCAAAGTAGTTTCCCTTTAGAAAACGTGTAAGCTTTTGAAAAGAATACCTAAAAAAGTGTACGGTTCAAACGTAAAAATCTTTAAGCTCAGAGAAAAAAAGGTAAGAAATGAACGTGTTCAAAACTGTAACTCAGTGAAGTACAAATGAGTCATCGGTTTATACTAGTAGTCTATAAAATAAAGACTAACCAACGACGTATTAAAGAATCTTTAAAAAAAATGTCTAAGAAACACTCTTTTACAACTTTTACTACCGAAACTTATAAATTAGGAAATGTATTCTATCTACTATTTAACGTGCATAGAAGTACGTTTGCTTCGACTTCTTAACGAACTCACGTAAATGTATTCTATCTACTGTTTAACGTATACAACAAAGGATTTTCAATAATACGAAGTTCAAAGTGAGGAGAAACGAACGAAATTAAATTTAAAAATCTCAATAAACCACGTAAAAGGAAATTGGGCTCAGAAATACTTGTAATGAATTAGTTGGTTCTTGTACGTCATAGTGTTTTTC
>NW_017893559.1:16903-57414 GCF_001540865.1 Ananas comosus
AACAAGAAGAGTAGAGAGCCGTAGACTCGAATTAGATCACCAACAGCATACAAAGATACCGAGAGCAAAAAACAGAATTTTAGTCGAGAACTAAGTCTCATTCATAAGCATAGAACGTAGGTTAAGAACAAAAATTTGGCAGCAAGGGTTTTACAATAATCTGCTCAGGGCCTCCCCATTTATTCAAGCATTGATGTTGGGGGGAGGATCAGCAGTAATGTTGTTTTCTTTTTGTTTGCTTAGAAAGTGTCGGAACAAATAACTGCAGCACAGAATAAAGAAGCGCTGGGGTGCCGGCGCAAAGCAACCATCCAAGCGCGGGAGGGGACTGTTAATTAAGAAGGGCGCATTCGAACGGAACTATCAAGAACCAACTGACACTTCAGGGGAAAGTATCAATCATAGCCATGCAATCCAGAAGCATCAGAAGCCAGCTGCCTAGAGTAGGCCGGCCAAACTCGGTCGGCATATCATGCGACCAGTTGACTTTGTTTAAAAAATAGAATTTTGAAGAGACCGTAGCATGTCAGGAATAAACGAAGCCAAGTAATGTTAAGTAAACATAACAAGTGCATCAAAGCATAAACAGTTTCATTACTTTTCAATAACAAGGCAAGTAATATCTAGGGAACCAAAAAAGTAGGAAAATGCAGTGAGGAGAGACCAGCCGGAGAAGGTAAAAAATTGACAGGGAAAGTTTTTTTACCAAACACTCGAAGAAATCATACAAAGACGACATGTAAACGCAACGCGAAACAGCACAAAAAAGAAATATGCGAAAACTTGGTGAATAAAAAACGGACAAAAAGTGTATATAAAGCTGGCAGAATTTCTTAGGACCTTACATAAATAAACATTTGTGCCATTTAAAAAGGGAAACAATTTCTATTATAGTATCCATGGGTTGGAATCCCCGAAATCCTTGACTGACTATAAAATGAATACTCAAAGAAAGATGTAAAGCTCTACAATCATCATCAATAGATATATTAAAAGTAGAACTTTACTGTGGCCACGTGTCGCTCTCCTCAGTGTGGATAATCACGCCAAATACTATACATGAATGAGAATCCAAATCCTCCAACTGACTATAAAAGAGATGGTCCAAGAAAGATTACAAGCTCTTTATAATAAAATGATTCTATGGAAAATAACGCCAGAATAGTATAGCATGAATAAGATTGACGTTTGCATGTAGCAGTTTTCGCTTAAACTGTTTGATGCAAATCCTATCTTGGTTACTACTGGGGACAAATTGCATAAATGTGCGTAGCGTCTAACTCCTTACGTGCGGCACTGCCACCCATAATGCGCGTTCAAATTATCTAATGGCTTTACTTGTTGTTTTACTTTGATAAGACTAACAGAGGATTGATGGCTCTGTATGCAGCGAAAAAAATGACAGAGGATAGTACAATAACAGAGATGAGAGTACAATATATCCTATACCAACAGACGTTTAAGTTAGGCTGGATCAGTGTATTTAATATATCCACGCTAAAAGTGGCAAATTCTACTGGATCATGGCTACATGCTATACATGAAAATAAACGAAATCAACATAACATAATAATGAAATCAATTTAAGAGGTTATTGACATATCGCAAGTATAACATAATAAGGGCGACATCTTAATTCAACAACCAAGTGTTTTTTGTAATCATCTATATTTCCATAAAGCACTCATTTATGCACCACTATAGAGTAGCGAATCTTCATAACCTTGGTATACCATACTGCCGAATACGCATTAGGCCACAGTTCCCTGCTAGAAATAAGCGACATGAGTAGTACCACGAAGTATAAGAAACAATCTGAATGTTGCCTATGAGCAGGCCGTCAACTTCCGCTTGCTCTCAAGCCAATATTTCACACTTTCCACCAACTCACGTTCATCATCATCGCCATCAACGAAGCTAGACAAAATGGACAGAAACACAAGGAATCGAAAACAAGTTTCAATATTGCAAGATACCATAGAAGCTTTTTGGGAGATGCAAATCTGGCGAAAACATTATACTTTTTGTGATACTTCATGTTCTTGTTTGATAAGCAAATGTTCATAAGCGTCGGGGTTAAAGGAAAATGCAACAAAATAACTCTAAAAAATGTTAGAAAGTTAAAGCATGAGCAAAGACGGAGTGAGAACTTTGAAGGATAATAAGGATTTTAGTGAAACAACATAACGCAATTTGTCATCTATCTTATGTAAATCACACTCATGCAATCTTCACTTCGTTTGCATGAAGATACTGCAATTTTATGCAATTATGCATGTAAAAGATTAAATATTCAAAGCGCATCAATTTCAGCATTTTCTCACAAAGAATCTGTAAAAAAAATTTCTAGAAGAAATTATGCTGGCACCCATCAGAACATAACATATCTGATGATCATATTTGGCTACTGAGTCCATAACATGAAGTGACTCAATTCAAAACTTGTGCAGTAAAGAATGGAAAAAAGAGGACTTGAATTTCTAAAGATGCAACTTGGCAAGTTGAAAAAATCCATAAGAAAAGTTTTCGAATGTGCAAAAGATTTCGCCTTTGATGAAACTAAAACTTTAAAATAACTATCCCTTTGGTTGTATGAATTTCTAATGGCAACCAACATGGTAATAATTTATCTATAGACTTAGAAGATAATTCCAAGACCATTCAATGCAACCAGCATCGAAAAGTTGAAAAGCATCTAGGGTCAGGTAATATATGTTGATATGGCAGCTGCTGCACTATGCAGAAAATTATCAGTGTCCTAAGTATCTTAATCTAGTATTTAACATCGCATAAAGCAAGAACTTCGCAAATCAGTTACTCCAAAATCGAACATAAAGCAAACAGTAAATAACCTTTTCATCAAAAATTAATTACCACTCCTATGAACTACAATTAATTAGGTTCTACCTTACTGTTGCACAGATACGGCCAATTGCTGTAAGCTTTCCAAGAAAATTTTCCAAGAGAAAAAGCAAACGCAGCGGGATGACGCCAATCATAAATCAACTTGAGATTTGCATCGAGTCTTTGGTAAAATAAGGTAATAAAAAGTGGCAGAGTAGAAAGAAAGAAGGCTGAGAAATAAAAAATGTCATTGGCATTTAGTTCTAATGGCAAACGTCTAAGAACACCTTCTGTAACAAAAGCTATTCAAAATATAAATGCAAACCACAGATACAGGGGGGGGTGAATCAATGCAGGAAATATGAGAAAATTCATTGGCAAGAAACTTTTGTTGTTAATTGTGACCGAACAATTTCATTCCTACGGATATTATATGACTAAGATGGGAAAATAATCAAGTAAATAAATGCCCAACGATGTGAGATTTAGATGACAATCATCCATTTCTTATCACCTTACATAGTATTACCATCTAAGATCAATTTTCGCAAGGTGCTAACAACCAAACGTTCTCTTTACAAACCCCTCAAAAGCCAAATGTGGCTAAGGCTATTATCAGTTTATTACTATCATCTAAAGATTCAATCAAGGATCAGAGGTTTTAAAGAAAATAAACAGTATCAGAGCTTGCTGTTGACAATGGGAAAAGATGGCATAGCATTTAAATGGATATTAGTTCATTTGCAAAACTTCCAGATGATGCAATAACCCAAAACTTGAAAATTTCATAAGCCAAAATTTAGAGCACTAACCTTCAACTCTCTCTTGCGATCGATCACAAAGTCTATATTTGGGCCATAAAGCCGAATATTCAAAACAGAATCAGCAGCACTATCTTCTCTCACAGATACTTTCAGCACTAAAGAAATGAAGACCAAATGTCGTTAATTAGGTTTCGCACTATTAAGTGAACAATATTCACATTAAAATCAAACAAAAGGTCCGATATCCAAATTTAAATAGATAAAAACCCATTGCTGAGCCCACTGTCCTATCAAACAACACAGATTTTTGCATCCCAAATGAGGAATCAAAGGGTAAAAAAAAGAACATATTGAAGCAAAAATTTAGATCTCATTGAAGTCTAAATTATAATTTCCAACTAAAGCATCCTAGAAGTTAAAAAAATAATAGATAAAAACCCATTACTAAGTTCTATGATCTAAAAAATGTAAATTTTTCGCATCCAAAAGCAAGTAATCAAAGCAGGAGAACACTATATTAAAGTAAAAACGTAGATCAAACCAGACTAAGATGAAAGGAAGGGTGTTTTGGGGATCGGAGAGAAAATAAAAATTGAGAATTTTTACCCTGAAGTGAAGGGTTTTGAGGATAGGACTTCATCTACGGTTTTAAGGTTGAATTCGTTTCAGCGGCGCATAGGACCTACTTCTGAGTTGCTCCATTCTTGCAGGTTAACATCGAAAACTTCTAAAAGCTTGCCTACAGAGGGAGAGAAATAGATAAAGAGTTTGGGTGCGAGTGTTAGTAGGACCATTCGGCAGGAAGAACCAGTTCGAGGGGAGGAGGCTGACACAGCATCATCCGCTGCTGCTTCTTTCCCACCACCACTGCTGCATGCTCTGCGCTTTGCACCTGCTGCGGATACTCACATCCTCCTCTCGCACCCTCTCCGATGCCCACGGAGAACCCTCTGATCAGCTCTTAATATAAATATAAAATCTTACTCAAGAACCGCACACGAAAAAACTTACTTAAACCAAGAAGGGAGAGTATCAACACAACATTTAATATCAAAATAGCCTATTCTGATGTGAAAATATGCATGCAAGTACTATAAAATTTCATGCTGTTCAAATTCATTGATGCCAAGCAATAGTTTCGCAAAGGTTTTATTTCGAGAAACAAATGGTATTTTTCATAATCGTATGCATGAGAAGAATATATACTACTTAATTGCTTACGTAAAGAATTAAAACTATGAGAAAGATAATAAGGTGGAAAATTAGAATAGTAGTTATAAAGTAAAGGAAAACCATACAGAGGAAGCTAAGTCATCTGCCTTTAAAGTCTTAGCAAGCCCAAAATCTCCTGCAACATAATTAAAAACGAAAGTGTTATCAAATTGAGGCAGGAAACGAAAAGAATAAGGGTGTTTGGTTCCAGTGCGGAAAACAATTTTCACAAAAAAGAGTTTTCGATGGAAAAAAATGTTGTGTTTTCTGATGTTTGGTTTGTAGGAAAAGAAAATTAAAAAATTAATTTTTTTCGTTTTTATTTTTTATTATATAAAAAAATTCGATGCCCACGAGACCCTTTGATCAGCTCGGCATTTCGTCGAACAGGCGCGGGCAACAGGGAGAAAGCATTGGGGCTCCAGAAAGAGGTCGGAGAGGGTGCCAGGGAGAGGGCGCCGGCGATATATATATATTATATATATATATATATATATATATATATATAATAATATATAATATATATATATATATATATAAAACAAAAAAAAGAGAGAGGGAAAAAAAAAAAAAACCCCTGCTCCCTCCCGCACCGGATGGCGCTCGCGCCGGCTCGGACCGGCGCGCGCCGCGCGCTCCGGGCCTGCTCGCGCCGTGCCCGCGCCGACCCGCGCAGCGCCCTACGCGCACACCGCGCCTCCCCTCTGCTCCCGCAGGCGCCCCGCTCCCACCCGCTCGCGCGCGCGCCGACGAGAGAGCAGCGGAAAACTGGAGAGAGAGGGGGGAAGAGAGAGGGAGAGAACCTGGGAGGGGGGGGAGGGGGAAGAAGAGGGGCGTGCGCACCGCCGGGCGCGGGTCGCGCGCACGTGGGGAGGAGAGAGAGCCGTGTGGCGGGGGATGTTTGGGAGAGAGAGAGAGAGAGAGAGAGAGAGAGGGGCTGGAGGTGGAGAGAGGGGGAGAGAGAGAGTGAGAGAGAGACCCGGGAGGGGGGGGGGGCCCTGCCATATTGGCAGGCACCCCCCCCTCTGTCTGCTCTCTCTCTCTCTCCCTCTGCTCTCTCTCTCTCTCTCTCTCTCTCTCTCTCTCTATGGCCCCCCCTGTCTGCTCTCTCTCTCCCTCTGCTCTCTGCTCTCTCTCTCTCTCTCCCTCTTCCCCCTTTTCTCTCTCTCTCTCTCTCTCTCTCTCTGGCCCGCGCGCAGGTCCCCACGCCTCGCGCTCTCTCTCTCTCTTTCTCTCTTCCTCTCTCTCGAGCGCCGAGAATTGGCCACGTAGGCCAAGCTTATGGGCACCAAGCAGGCCACATGTGACGCCGGCAGGGGAAGGACGACGATGGCCATGGGTATGCTAGGGTAGGCGAGTACGGCGCACGCGCGGAGGCGTACCGTGGCGGCCACCGCAGAGAGAGGCGTTGGGACACGGTGCACACCGGGGAAGCTAGGGCTCCTGCCACACCGTGCGCCCGCGCGTACGGGCAGGGAGCAACGCCCCACATCCCGCGGCGTCAGGAGACAGGGTCCGGGAGACGCGGGTAGGGCGACACGCATCCCTCCCGAGCACCCACGCAACGCGGGGCGAGCGCGGAGCACCCACGCAACGCGGGGCAAGCGGGGGGGCGCCGAGGAAGCGCCACGTAGGCCACAGTAACACTGAGCCTTTAATATATGTATTGATATATAAATATATATATATATATATATATAGAGAGAGAGAGAGAGAGAGAGAGAGAGAGAGAGAGAGAGAGTTGAGCTAGAATACTCTCAAAAGCACCAATGAGGTGGTGCTTTTGAGTTTTTAACCATTGGATGGAGGAATGTAAGGTTGTGATGATGGTAGTAGATGGTGGTAGGTGGAATAGTGTTTGATCCAATGACTATTAGTAATCAAGGAGTAGATCGAAGGGCTAGAAATCTAAAAACACTAATGTGGTGATACTTTTAAAAGTATTCTAGCTCAATTATATATATATATATATATATAGCTAGGCTCCTATACTTTCGAAAGTACGGGGACCTCCGTACTTGTAAGTTGTTTTCGATGATGGGACGTCTGATTCGTCGATCGGTTCCATTAGATATGATCTACACTATTGGAACTATCTAGAAACCAAATTTTATAATTTTTTAACTTCGTTTGCCTAGTGAACAAGTAGCCTAAAAATGAACGGCTGAAAATAAAAATCTCATAAAAAATAATGATAAAGGACTCAAATTTTAAATCGGAAATATTGATCTTGCTATTGACGTTAAGTAGAATTTTCTATTAAATTTTCATGTAATTTGGATATTTCTACACCGTTGAACTTAAAAACGTGCCGCATCGGCCGTTAAAATAGTCATTTTTGGGACATTTTGATCGTTTAGTAAATGATGTCAAAAAATTATAAAATTTGGTTTCTAAATAGTTTCAATAGGGTAGATTATATCTAACGGAGCCGATCGTTGAATCGGATGTCCTATTATCGAAAACAACTTACAAATACGGATGTCCCGGTACTTTCGAAAGTGTATATATATATATATATATATATATATATATATATGTGCATGTGTTGGAAATTAAATTTGAGGCACTTCACTAGAAAATTTGTGAGGTCTTATTCAATATCGCACACTAGTCTATTCGGATAGAATTCAAAGTTACAACTGTACGTTCTAATTATATTGTTAAACATGCTGGTCGCTCAACAGCTGTGTCTTTCACTCGTTTGTACAATTTCAACAATATAATACATTTTATATAGTGTAGAATTACTATGCTTTGAGAAGTATAAAATAATCCGTGCGTCCGACTTTTTACCCCTTTAGTAAAAAATTTTAGAATTAGAATGATAATAGTACCCGTAGCACGTAGGTTTAGTGGTCTCCTAGCTTTAGTGGTCTCTCTCCTAGTGTTTACCGTATTAATCCAGGGGTTTGAAATGATCAAAGAGTTTGATTCGAAGATTAAAAAATTAGAAGCACCACATGAGTTATGCTTCCGGAATCAGCGTAGCCGGACTCTTAAGTTTAGAATAACAAAATTTATTACTAACTAATTAAACCATTTGGATTGGAAGATTATAAAAGATATATATATTCTTATGAATGAACTAATGATTTCCATTAAGCATATATGGAAGCAACAAAATCTCACACATCATGATATTATAATATTCTAAAGAGGCCAATTAAAACCAATAATAGTTTTTTTTTCATTTCAAACATAAGACTAAATGGTTGTTTGGTTAGATGCAATTAGAAATACAGTGTAGTTAGAGATACAACTAGTTGAAAATATAACAGTTACAACTGCATACATTATGTTTGGAAGATATTTGACACTATTCAAATTTGCAAGTCTGTATGATTTGAATTCTTTCTAATTTTATACTAAAGTAAACCATCCAACCTTAACTTTAGGTAGAAATCAAATTTTATTAAATAAGATTGTAGTGAAAAATACTTCAATATAATTTAAACTTAAAAGTAAATTATATTAATTTAAATGACATAAGATTATTATATTTGGTAAATGAAAAATGCTTTGCTTATATATAAATTTCACAATATTTTACAAACTCTATAATTTAGAGGTTGGATTTCAACTTTAAAATTATAAGTCATGCTTACCGTCTCGTGATTTATCAATTCTCCATCAATTAAACATCACATCTATGCTAGATTGTAAAGTGTTGTAAAATTTGTTTGTAAATGTATGATTTCTTGGTGGGTAGGAGTGGACTCAAAGCGGGTTAATTTATTCTACCGTTTGCTCTTATTCATTGCTTCATTCGGGGCAGTGATGGGGCGGGAGAAGATCTTTGGTCGATCAGAGAGATCAAAAGAAGTAACGGGTCCTCTACCTCTCTCTATTTTGTTCAGAGAATCGGGATAGATTCGAGGCAATCTACATTTTTTTCTTTATTTTTGGCCGCCATTATTGCCCTATTTAGAGTAGATTGAGTAGGGAGCTCCATCAATCCGGATCTATTTGCATCCCTAATTTGAATCAATTATCGACGTCATTAAATATAATCTATGGCATGTGAACTTCCTAAAAATCAAGTTTCTTAGTATTTTGACATTCTTTACATATTGTTTGAATAGTCTCAAAATTAACAATTTTCAATAATGTATTTGGGGTGTATTTGAGATCGTTTGATCATTGGGAAGTTCACAAACTGTAAATCATAATTAACACCATCAAACTGCAATTCTGGTACCCCATCATCAAAACTGATGTTGAAGTTTTTAGGGCAGTTCAATTCCTTTTTTTTTTTTGAGAAAGAAAGATAGCATGTTACTCATTTCATTTATTTTCATTTAGAAATAAACATAACTGAAAATGTGAATCAAATATGATTCAAACTTAGAACCTTCGATATCAACCACCAAACCCTTTGTCACTTGCGCTAGGCATGGTTGGTAGCTCAATTCCATTATTAACTTAAGAGAAAACTTCAAATATTGCCCCTATGGTTTCACACTTTCTCACTTTAGTATCCCATGCTTTAAAATGTATCAATTTAATGCCCTTTGGTTTTATTTTTATTTTTTTATTATAGATTCCACTAATTTTTTTTATTAAATCAATGACAAAGTTAAAACTAAAAAGTACTAAAGTAAATATTCGATAAACCTAGATAGGGTATTTAAAGTTTTTTGTATATAATTTAACTAAATATTAACGAAAAAACTGACGAAAATATAAAAATAAAATCACAGGACACTAACTTGATACACTTTAAATCACAAAACAGTAAAGTGAGAAAGTTCAAAATTACAGGTGTGTCATCTAAAAGGTCGAAGGTCCAGAGTTGAAGTTGGAATTATTAAGCAACGAATATGATCGGTTAGCCGACAAAGGCTATTACACTTCTTTCCAAGAAATAGATATTAATAATAGTATTTTAAGATCACCGCCACAATAAATTAATTATTTTATTGACTATTAGTTTTTTGTTTGATTGCGGGCGGTCACATGGATTCGAAGTTTCCCCATTCTTTGAGTTGAAGCGTTGATAATCCATACCATCACTTGATTATACAGTAGTGGTGTAATTTTCGTTCTTATCATATCGCTATAATTAATGGGGCGGAGCCATTGAGAGGCCCACAGTGCCCATGTTCCCCCTAAACTTTTTAAAATTACATAAAAGTCTTTTATAATAAAAATTAAAATATTACAAATTTTAATTTTAGGGGGCCAAATTAATTTTTTTAATATAATTTTTGTCTCAATTTTTTTTTTAAAATTTTTTGGTCATTTTACTTCAACTCTTACAGTCTTATTCCTCTCTGAGCATATTGTTGTTATTAGTGAATCTGACAAATTTTTTTTTTACTATTCGATGTCGAATTTTTTTCCTACCAAATCTAAATCTTGGCCCCCCTCCCGAATCTTAATTTCTGGCTTCATCCGCTATATATTCCTATTGCATTTATCAAACGTCTTTTCTCATCCAAAAAAAAACATAGCTTAATTATATTACCTTTTTAAAATTTAATTTTGTGTCCAACACGGGACTTTTGGACAGTGTTTGGTTCGGAACAAGGGGGAATAAGCTTTTGTTCTCCCTTTGTTCTCAAACGAGAATTTTTGTATCCGAAACAGTAATTTTTGAATTTCTGAAATAAGCTGGTATAAAACTGGAACTGCTGTTCTATTCTTTTTGTTTAAACAAATTTATTCCCAAGTGGAAACTAAATTAATTAAAACCTAAATTTAATTTTAATTATAGTATTAAATTATTAATTAAGTTAATTACTATATTTAAATCATTATCCATTCTTAAATAATAAAGTAATTAATTAATTTATGACTTACAATTGATTAGTTAATTAATTATTAATAATTTAATATGTTTAACTATAAATTAATATTTATATTGATAAACCATTAATATTTTTATTAATCTAATTAATTTTTTATTAGTTATCTAACTAAAATAATTTACTCACTAATTAAAAATTAAAATTTTTAATATTTAATTAATTAATTAATATATTTTATTAGCTTATACAATATTCATAGCTAATAAATTTATTAATTTATTAAATTACTTTTAAGTAATATTTTAAATTTAATTAATTATATAAAATAATTTTAATTTAAAATTATAGCTCAAATTTCTTTTGTTCTAATCTAACCATCCAAATATTATTTATCTTATTTCTATAAATAATTAAATTTTTATTTAAGCGTAAAATTAATTTAATTCTCGTGTATACCTAAACTTATAGCTATTTCTGAAATAAATAATTTTTATTTATATATGAACCAAGCATTGTCGAATTCATAAATAATTGTTTGACAAGACATGCATACAATATTTAACGTAGACGTACCGGTGCCCATCTAAGAGAGCTTATTTGAGATGCAGCGTGAGAAGTTGCTTTAAATTAGTTTTGTCGTGAAGCTATTTACGGATAAAATTCAGTCAAAATAAAAAACTAAAAGTGGACAAAATCAAGGATATAACCGAGAACGTTTGAATATTCTGTAGTGCCCAAGTTGGAACGGCTAGGTTTTATTGGATGGTTAACTTCCAAACGTTATTGGAACTTTGACTTTGGCGGAACCAACTAATATAGATGGAAAAGACAAGGAATACATTCTATTTTGGAGTATATGATAAACATCCATCTATTTAATGGATAAAATTATTTTGGACAATTGGTTATATATTTCTGAAAATTTTTTGACTTTTTAATTTATTTTTCTTAAAAGGTTAATATTAAAAATACCTTTTTTACGTTACAATCTATTTCAAATATACCCTTATAGAGTTAAATTCTTTTAATAAACTGTTATAGCTGTCATCTCTATAAAATTACTATTTTGCCATTTCAAATATACACTTCTACCATCACCGATTTTTCTTATTTGCCGTTAAATTAGGGGTACAAAAAGTATTCTAATTTTTTATCTTTTCAAATACACCTTTCTACCATCATCATCATTTCTTATTTGCCCTTAAGTTAAGGACAAAATAGGCATTTTAATTTTATGTAACTCTAGTAGATATTTAACTCACGTTTAATTCAAGTTTACTTAACATGTGATAACTGTAGAAATATTTTGGAATAACGGAGGAACATATGAGAGGTATATTGGAAAGAAAAAACAAGTAGGGATAAATGAGATATTTCTGAAATTTTGAGGAATATGTAGGCAATTATCCCAAATTATTTTAATAATCACATTATGTGACAAATAAAGATATCTCACCCACTATATGGATATGGGATTATGATATACATCCTTTTGGGGTGCGTGGGTAGCATTGCTCAATACTTGTCCTCACATAAAATATATTCAAACACTTTATCGGAAGATAATATAGAAGCATGAAAAACTTGGTATTTTCACAATATTTCTACACACTAGAGAGAAAGGGGAAGAGTGATAGTGTAAAAGGTGTTAGATGTATGCCCTAAAAGCCCAATTAGGCTGACACATGTATTCCTTTTAGAACATAAATTTGTATATGATTATTATGAATAAATTTGAATTTTTATTTTCACTCATGTTGTGTATGTAGTATCCCTGGTTTCTGGGTTGCCCGTGAGATTTCAGCATCTGAGGCTTGTCGACATATCTAGAGAGTGTCGGGACAAGTCGGAATCGTTTTGGCCTGAAATGAACGCAAAACGGACTCAATGCGACGTGAGAGCAGAGTTTTGACATTGAAATCTGCAAAGTGCAGATTTTCAGTATTGAGTACCGATACCATACAGGGGAGTACCAGTACCCCAGTGTATTTCCAAACAGACTGTTCTCGGGTTGCACCAATTTGATGCTGAGTACCGGTATGGCATCGGGCTGACACCGGTACCCTGTGTGCGAGCTTGCGGCTTGAGAGGCCGAGTACCGGTAACTAAATCGGGTACCCATACTCCAGCTGTCATTTTGAGTTGGTAAAGGGTATAATGGTCATTTTGTTGGTAGATAAGGATGCTACCTACCCTACCTTATGGTTATCAACTCAATTAGCTGAGTGTGCACTTTTCTTTTTTTTTCCTCTCTCTCTCTAGTTTTTGATCTTGTGCTTGGTGGAGGCCGTGACTCGAGCTCGGGAGATTTTCGACGTCGATTCGGAGGGCCGTTCGAGTATGCGTGCATCGCGGTTGCGTCGTTGGAGGCCGGGCGAGCGCGTGATTTTCTCTCATTTCGACTTCTCGCCGTAGTTGGACGAGCTTTTCGAGGTGGGTTGAAGTTTGCCGAAATCGCCGAAATACCTCCTAAGTTCTATATCGTCGACATGTTTCTTTTGGTTATTTTCTTGCTAGTACTCGAATTCATAGATTAGAGATAAAATCTGAATTTGGAGTTAAACTAATAGTATAATTTTACATGTTGGACTTGGAATTGATTTAGGATAAAACATTTAGATTCCACAGTGTCACTTTATGAAAATTACCAGATTTAGCTTTAGGAGCTGTGCTTCAGTTGTATCGTCGCTGTTTGTATGCGGTGGATACCCAGATTAGTATAGGATTAGTTTACGCTCGTGCTGAGATGCCGAGCTTATTTTACAGTAGTGTGTAGATTGTTCCAGACTGTCGGGTGCCGTCGGGGTTGACGGTGGACCCAGGTTTCTGTATCACCGCTGATAGTGCGAGGTGGATACTCAGATGAGCGTAGGTTGAGTTTACGCTCGCGCTGAGGAGCCGAGTGTGTTGTTACAGTAGAGTTAGACTGTGTTGGACCATATCGGGTGCCGTCGGGGTTGACGGTGGACCCAGATTTATGTAGTTTGCATCAGATTGTGCTAAGGGCATGTGAGGTTTGGTGGATAGATTAGCTTGACCTTTACAGTGATTACAACCTGTGAGAGCCTGAATGAACTTCGCAGAGACACTTGTAAACTCGGTTGGGTCGCGCCCACGAATGCCATTCCGGAATGAGGTTTCAGTACGATGAGGTCACAGTTTCTGTTGGGACAGTTCTTATGCTGGCCACCCGAGTGGGTGGTGTACAGCGTAGCTGGATACAGGCAGGGCGGGTCTGTTTGGGCAGCCCGGGTAGGGTAGGGTCAGTGGTAGTTAGTGACGCCTTTCTTTACCCTCGGTGAGGTTGTGACATGGGTGCAGTCCTGTCGAACCTTTTTACTTAGACCAGCTACTCTTGGAATTCAGTGTAGCCTAGTCAGGCGGGACGGGTGTATTCACAATCTCTAGAGAGTTTTCTCCACCAGCTACTCTTGGGATACGGTGTAGCCTAGACAGGTGGGACGGGTGTATTCACAGTCCTTAGAGAGTTTTCTCCACCGGCTATTCTTGGGGGTGGTATACACGTTCGCTTCGACAGGCGGGACCGGTGTATTCACAGTTCTTAGTGAGTTTGGGTCAGAGATTGCATCTTTCTTACATCTAGAGATAGTTAGTATTGGTTAGCGATAGTTTACTGGCATATAGCTGTAGAATTTTATCAGCTTCCTTTACTATCTTTCTGCATATTTTCTGTAGACTTAGTGGGTGAGCCGTTGAGGTCGGTAGCGGTACCCACTGAGGACTACTTCTTTTTGCAGTAGTTCTCACACACAGTTGTTGACCCATTTTGTAAAGCCTTCTTCTGCGGCTGCTGCTGTCGTCGATTTTGTTCGAGGAAAGGAAGTCGCGAGCTAGATTCCTTCCCTGGCTATAGTGCTAGAGGAGTATCTCCCACAGGTAGTTTTGGAGTTTTTATGTACATATGGTTGTTGTCTGGGTACTCACTAGAGCAAGTGATGTAGTTGACATTCTGTATGTACTGGAACCCTCGAGGTTTTTATATATATATGTTTTCAGTTTAGCAGCTCATTACCTTGTGGTTGTAGCTTAATTTATTTACAGGTAAAATTATTGCTTCGTATACAGAAAAAATTTCTATGTATATGGCAGGTCTGTTGGCGTGCCCGGGAAAACGTGTAATCCGCGGCGTGACAGTGTATGTATTTGTGAATCGTCTAAGAAATTAATAAGATGATGACACCATTGTTAAGAGTTGAGAATTTGAGACATGTATCATTAGTGGTTAATTCTTAAATGCTTCAAATTGATAGATCATCACGAAAATGGTGATTGATCTGGTGAGATTGGAGCGCAGGTCGCTTCCTTTCTGGGTAGACGTATCACGCCCTGAAATACAGCGGAAGTCCGGGTTACGTCAACAGGCCCACCGCATGCACAAGGATACACCTTATACATATGAAGCATCAGCAAAACATGTCCAACAAAATTAACTAATATCTAACAATAGTAGGCATTAGAAAAAAATAAAAACTATATACTATAGCAACACTGCAAAGATATACAATCATCATCACACCAGTCCTCAAAATGATATAGTATCTCTGAGCATTCCAAACCTCAAAGCATTATATAAGCTGCTATATACACTGATAGGTGGTCCAACTACACACACAAAAAGGGTAGGAGATGTTAACTATCTGCAATCACTTTATTTCGATCAGTCGCTAGTGCTAAAGGCTCTGAAAAAAAAATATTAGTAAAGAGGATATGAGAACTATAGTCAATAGTCTCCAGTAGGTACGATCGTCAACACTGACGGTCTACACCACTAGGTCCATAAAAGGCAAAAATAGTAAATAACTAAGCAGTGTAAATAAACAAGTACTAATATAAATAATTGCTGAAAGTAACTACCACTATCATGCCTCTACAATATAACTAAAATGTGTAATTCATATATGCCATGCATCAATTAGCTAGTTACTGAATAAAATATTGCAATAAGATCCAATCATAGTGACTGATTCAATAGTCAGATTTAGCCTGTGCTGTCTCGTGTCCAGCATCCACCTATAGTAGTCCTTTACCACAAAGGCTACTGTCTGGCTTATGCCATAATAATATATCATACCCTAAACTCCGGAGTGGCGCTCGCAGGGGCTACCCCAACCTAGTATAGTATCACTATCAAACGCAACATAGCATGTAGGCTGTGGTCAAATACAATGATCAAACAGATCATGATAATACTGTTATAGTGTCCAAAATATAGTTATAGTTTCACACTATCTATAGTTGTTATTGACCCTTAGGAAAATATCATTTATATATGTATGTCTCAATTTACTCTATTGATAGGTGTCAAAATATCACTATTATCTCAACTATGTCAACGATTCATTTCACATGCTAAATTATATAGCAAGGATATAGAAATTAGTCCGTCAATTTTGACAATATTAAATCCACCTATATCGCAAATCTAAAGAATAGAACGGTAGTTGGGGTAGTAAGATGATAAGCTACTGCTCTCCTAGCATGAACAGCAGCCACGATACCCTAGAGTGGCTCAAAAAACTCATGAAAATCACATGAAGTTAGCTCCTAAAATGTATAAAAAAATCAGTTTCTAACTCATAATTTCTACAAAAGTCCCTCAAAAGAGTCTAAATGAAAAATTATAATATTATGATACTAACCCCGATATCGAAACACCAAAAAAATCACGCACGTGCGTCGATCAATCATTATAAAGAAACCAAGCTTGCTAGCTTCTTTTTTTCTCATAACCGATTCAATCTATTTCTCTCTCTCTCTCTCAAGTCAACATAGAAAGAAAGGATAAGCATGAAAGTGCTTAGGTGGAATCCACTAATATGCACACTTGCCAAAAAGCCCCTCAATTTCACATATGTTAGCATTAGTCCTCTACAAAATAAATCTTAAGTTTTTGAGTCCTTTTTTGCGTCTATTTTACGCGAAGACGTCCCCAACTCTATCAAGCATTGTAGAAAATACTGATGAAATAAAATTATACTGCAACTTTGTCTATTTGAGGTCCAGTATATCACATTCTTCCATCCTTTAAAAAAGTTTTGCATGTCCTCAAAACTTAAAATATACCGCAAGTCGGTTGCTCAAACAAATAGGGATAAAATTCTCGCATTGTATCTTCAGGCTCTCATGTCGCCTCTCGCTCTTCTTGGTGACTCCATAGTACGTACCTTCTCATAAGGAATAACTCGGTTCCACAATTCTTTTACTTTTCGTGCAAGGATTCAAACCGGTTGCTCAGTATAGCTCATCTTCTCAATCACCTCCAGTAGAATATAATCTATTACATGTGATAGATCAAAATTATATTTCCTCAAGGCTGAGACATGAAACACATCTTGTACTCCTGCTGAACTCGGCGGCAAAGCTAACCAATATGCAACAGGTCCAACATGCTCAAGTATCTCAAAAGGTTCAATGCATCGTGGACTAAGCTTTCCACGCATTCCAAACCTTTCTATCCTCTTAGATGGCGAGACTTTGAGAAATATGTGATCTCCAATCTAAAACTGTAAGTCTTGACGTTGTATGTCAGCATAGCTTTTCTGTCGACTCTGGACGGTCTGCAAATGTTGTTCAGCAATTCTAACATTTTTGTCTGTTTCCACTAAAATATTTGGACCCAGAGTTTTTCTCTCGCCCACTTCACTCCAATATAATGGTGATCGACATTTTCTTCCATATAATGCCTCAAATGAAGCCATTCTTATACTTGCTTAATAACTATTATTATATGTAAACTCTGCCATTGCCAAATATCGATACCAGCCAACACCATACTCGAGGACACATGCTCTCAACATATCATCCAAAATCTGAATTGTCCTCCCGGTCTGTCCATCAGTCTACGGGTGAAAAGCAGTACTGAATTGTAACCGAGACCCCCAAAGCTCTCTGTAAAGCTCTCCAAAAGTGTGCTACAAATCTCAGATCTCGATCTGACTCTACAGATCGAGGTAGGAATTTCATGTAGTTTTACAATCTCATCGAGATATATCTGAGCAAGCTTCTTTTTAGACCAAGTCACTTGGACTGATATAAAGTGAGCGGATTTAGTCAATCTATCCACTATCACCCAAATCGCATTATGTCCACCTTATGATCTTGGTAAGCTAGTTACAAAATCTGTAGTAATCCTATCCCATTTCCATTCAGAAATTGGAAGATTTTACAACTTGTCGGCAGGTACCCGATGCTCTGCTTTTACTTGCTGACAGACCAAACACTGTGATACAAATCTCCCAATATCTCTTTTCATACCATTCCACCAATAATGTATTTTTAAGTCCTTATACATTTTCGTTCCTCCAGGATGTACAGTATAGGGGGAACTATGTGCTTCCCTCAATATCTCCTCATGAATCTCAGCATCTGTAGGTACACACAAACAATCCTGAAATCTCAATACCCTTGAGGCATCAACATTAAAGTCCTTCACTTGTATCTTTTATCTTAGTTTAAACCCCAAGTTCAAATGTCCTCTAGGGTCATCTACTAAGTTCATTCGCAAGTTTACTTATTCTCTAGTTCAACTTTGCCTAGATGTCCATGTATCACTATGTTCCACACTTTAGATTCCTTTGGAGATTTAATCTTACTAAATTTGAAAATCCACACAGTACTCGACTTATATATAACATGCACTTTTATTTTTAACATGGTAAATGAGTTGAAAACTCTACTTTCCTAGTTAAGTTCTCATAAGCCCATAAGACCTCTCAAATGTCATTACATGCATGCTAAACATATTATAGTATACATTTTACTTATGATACTTGCATGTGAACAAAGAATATTTTTGACAAATTAAGGAAAAATCTGAAAGTTTTGGGGTGCCCAAGGATCTATCTAGATTGTATCCAACACCTAAAGGGGAGGTGAATAGGTGTAACAGCCAAAAACCACAAATCTCAATGCGATCAAAATAAATGCAGAAAATAAAAATCACACCGAGATTTACGTGGAAAACTCCAACTAGGAGTAAAAACCATGAGACCAACACGCGATAACAATCCGCTAAGAATAAAAGATTACAAGATGATTTACCGATTCCACGGACTCAAACCTCTCTTTTATCTTCTCCGGATCTCGCGCACACCGACGGGTTGTCCACGCCCCACGTGCGAATCCACGAACGCCACGTCCCGAATCCACGAAACGTCCACACTTCGAATCCACGAAGCCTTGATCACGCCGAATCCATGACGCCCACTTGAATCCACGAGCATACTCCGTCCGGAGCAAGAATACCAAGATTGATGATGATTTATTGCTTAGACAATCATTAAAGAACTATAGAAGATGTTTCTACGCAATAGCCGGATCAATTCTCCATGAAGAACAAGAAATTAGGGTTTCAAGAATTGATCCAATAGAAACAATTCAATCCAAGGTAAATTTACATAAACTTCATTCAATCCACATCAATTTCATAGAAATTAAGAATTTCACTACAAGATCACCAAGGTGTAGATAAAATATACTAAAATTTTTTTATCCATATATACGTCAAAATCAAGTCATCAAAAATAATCTAAAGGCTCAAAATCTATCAAGATGTAACGGATTATAAAGATGACTTATGAAGATTCACCAAATGACAGAAATTTGTCGCATAAACGTTCAAATTCGAGATCAAGCAATAATGTACCTGGGGTGGCTCTTTGAGCATCTTTTACTAAAACACCTTATTACACCGAAAATTCTAATATATTTATTTTTTTCAACCTTTTCAGTTATTCCATTAATTTTCATGTGGTAGCTTCACACACTTGCCGGACGACCGGGATGGTAGCTCTTTCCTACATGTGGTGGTAGTTTTCACACTCCCTTTAGGATGTAACTCTTTTCACATCTTTTAAGCACTTGTAGTGTTTCATTTTTTTTTTCATTCATTCAATTTTTTTATGTATAACTCCCCCTTAATTATGCAATCTCTTATTTGAAAGAAAACTTGACAAGTTTTAGTCTTTTAGCAAATTTTCATTCATCAAATTCAACACACACAACCGAGATAGGTTAAGTGTCTAAAGATTACACAAGATTACTCAAACTTGATGAATATAAGAATAAGATATTCTAAAATAAATTATCTTCATCAATAGTGAAAATGAAGTGAAACCGATAATTAATATGAAATTAATTTGAAATGAATAAATGTAAACTATCAATGTTCAATGCACTATTTAATATTGTAATCACCGGATTATTCTCAAAAGTCCGAAGCACATGTAATGCAATGATCAAAAGATATGCAATAAAACCGATCATAGCAAAACATAAAGTCAAACACAAATTAAGACTTAAGGCAAGGAAAGATATCACCTTTTCGAATCAAAACTTGTCGGATTATCGGTTGTCGTAATTTGTTGTAGTTGTGTACCGATTGTTTTGACTTTTGATCAACCGTTGGTCGTCTTGTTACTTGAAGCTTCGGTTGAATTTGTCGTTTTGCATTAGAAATTCGGTTTGCTTTAAGATTCGGTCGGATTTGGCGTTGCGCATTAGAATACCGGTTTGCTTGAGAATTTGGTCAAACTTGATGTTGTATATTAGAAATCAGGTTCCCTCGATGTGCTTGACTTAAATAATTTTGCTTTTGATTCCGTGGGGGATGTCGAGTCGTAGATTGTGCCGATTGAGTTTTAGAAGTTGGGCAACTCTTTTTGATGTGTCCTTTGTTTCCGCATCGATGACACACCTTCTCTTTAAAAGTTGTTGAGACTTTAGAATTTGACTTTTGATCCTTCTCAACATAAGTTCTTTCATATCCGAGGCCAAGTTTGTCCATTTGACCCAATCCGAGCATATGATCCAATTTCTTTGATCCCGAAGAAAACTTTTGAATGTCGGATTGGAGTTGACGAACTTGATCGGTCAAGGATTGATTGGATGTAAACGTTTCCTTAAATTGTTGCTCCAAAAATCTAATCTTATCTTTATAGGATTTGATCATTGATTCCGCTTCATCAAGCTTCTCTTGGAGGATTAAGTTATTCTTTGAAATTGATTCCTTCTCCTCCTCAAGAGCTTTATTCATTGTCTTCAAGTTGTTGTTTTCCTCTTCAAAATCCTACAAACGATGCCTCAACTTCTTATTAAGTTTGGCCATCTTTTTCGAAACAATAAGAAGTTGATGATACGCTTCCGCTATATCCTCGTCGTTTGATTCCTCCTCGCTTTCGTCATTGTCGCTCGATGACCCATGCAAGGAAGGCGAAATACTAGAGTTAGAAACAATAGAGGATAAACAAACAACGTTAGACGAAGGCAAAGAAGTGTTAGTAAACAAAAAAAGTTCATTCTTTCCTTCGTCACTTGAACTTGATTCACTTGAAGATGAATCATCTCAAGTTTTAGCTTGCAAAGCGTTCTTTGTATATGATTTCTTAGAGGGACAATCCGTTGCAGTATGACCGTAGCCTCTATACTACTAACATTGGATTTTTCCTTCAAAATCATCTTTTTCTTTCGAAGACTTTGCAAGGTTTTTATCCTTAGATTTTGAATTAGAAGAATGCTTAGAAAAGGATTTAATCTTCGAAGATGAAGATTTGTCCGAATTGTTCTTCTTTCGGAAATTCCGGCAAAATTTCTTCGTGAGGAGCGCTAATTGATGTTCGAAGTCAGCAAGCGAAACATCTTCGTCAGAATTCGAGTCATCGTCTTCTTTCTTTGTCGATTTGAGTGCAACCCCTGTACTCTTAGAAGAAGACTTGGCAAAAGATTGATTAGTAGGAAAAGTCATCTCATACGTTTGTAGAGCGCCTACTAATTCTTCGACTTTCATCTCGTCCGGATGCTTAACGGTTTCTATCGCGGCAACCTTTGCCCGAAAGCGTTCCGGAAGAGTTCGAGGAATCTTTCTAACAACCTTAGCATCCGAGATTTTCTCTCCCAAGTTAGCACATGTTTTCACAACGTCTTGTAGACGTGTATAATACTCGGTAAAGGTCTCATTTTCGTCCATAAAAATTGAATCAAATTTACTTGTTAACATTTGCAATATTTTGACCTTTACTAAGCTCGTTCCTTCATGCGTAACTTGTAGAGTATCCCAAATTTCTTTGGCGGTTCCACACGCTGAAACACGAGTAAACTCCGTTTGAGACAATGCATTAAATAAAGCGTTTATGCCTTGCCGTTAAACGAAGATGCCTCGTTTTCATCTTTTGTCCACTTGTTTCGTGGTTTTGGCGTTTCAACATTCTCGACCTTTTCAATAGGATGTTTCCATCCAAATTCTATTGATTGCCAAACACGCTCATCGATTGCGATTAGAAAGGTTTTCATGCGAACTTTTCAATAGGCATAATTCGTGCCATCGAAGAGTGGTGGTCGATTAATGTTACCGCTTTCGGCCATTAGATAACAATATATCTAGATCCTTCTCTGATACCAATTGAAAGTTTTGGGGTGCCTAAGGATCTATCTAGATTGTATCCAACACCTAGAGGGGGGTGAATAGGTGTAACGGCCAAAAACCATAAATCTCAATGCGATCAAAATAAATGCGAAAAATAAAAATCACACCGAGATTTACGTGGAAAACTCCAACTAGGAGAAAAAACCACGGGACCAACACGCGATAACAATCCACTAAGAATAAAAGATTACAAGATGATTTATTGATTCTACGGACTCAAACCTCTCTTTTATCTTCTCCGGATCTCGCGCACACCGACGGGTTGTCCCCCCCCCCACGTCCGAATCTACGAACGCCACGTCCCGAATCCACGAAACATCCACACTTCGAATCCACGAAGCCTTGATCACGCCGAATCCATGACGCCCACTCGAATACACGAGCACACTCCGTTCGGAGCAAGAATACCAAGATTGATGATGATTTATTGCTTAGACAACCATTAAAGAACCATAGAAGATGTTTCTAAGCAATAGCCGGATCAATTCTTCATGAAGGACAAGGAATTAGGGTTTCAAGAATTGATCCAATAGAAACTTGTTATTGGAGAAAGAAAGAGAGCACCCAACAAGTTTCTAGGGTTTTTAAAAGATATTCTATGCTTCACTATCTTTTAGAAACACCCCTACATCTTATTTATAGGTTTAGAAGACTTAGAAACCGACTAGGATTGCAAAAACCCAATTTTAAAAACTTATGTCGTCCTCAGGGACCGGTCTTCTCGAGAAGACCGGTCTTTGGGGGACCGGTCCTCCAAGTTGAAGACCGGTCCTTCGCTGCGTAGTTGAGAAACTTGTGTACGGGGACCAGTCCTCAATTCAGAGACCGGTCCCTCCCTGCGCAACAAGATAAACCACTTACGGAAACCGGTCCTCAAGACCAGAGACCGATCTCCCAAAACTTCTACACAGAGAAGCTTGATGGGTCCGGTCCCTCTGATCAAAGACCGGTCCCTGAACCCTGAGATTTTTAGGAAAGTCCAGTTTGAACAACAAAAACATAATCTAAGCTTTCCAAACATATTTTAACAATAAAATCTCACCACAAAAATATTTATAAATCATCATCAATGGTATTTAAACTTACTGAGCATTGTGCATTCATGTTTTGAGTCTTCGAGTCTTCGATCTTTATCTCTTCTTCTTCAAACATTCAAGACTTCGACTAACTTCACGAAATATGCCAACATAAAATCCGTAACAAAATCAAATCAATTTCGATAATATTTTCCACCCATAGTTGACACCCCTTATGAAGTTTCTCTTGATTTCTTTAGATCTCCAAGAAATTCTAAACAAAGAGTCTTAACTATGTTAGATTCTTGAAAACCCTTATTTGAAAAATCTCCTAAACAATCAAACCTTAAAAATCTAACTCACATTTTCTTCTCCAGTTAAGAGAAATATGGGTTGAGTTGGTTGCTTTCTCCCTCCTAAAGCTTTTTCTTGATGCTCTTAATGTTCTTCAAGCTTCTAAAAAGATGGATCAAAGGAATCCAACTAAAGAAAAAAACTAGGATTTTTTTTCTTTTTAGAGAGAGAAAAAAGAGAGTGTGAGAGAGAGAAATGAGAGTGGGAGGGGTGTTTGGCTATGAAAGGGTACTTATAAGAGCACTACAATTGCACTTAAATCCCCAAAACACTTTTATTTGTAACTAAACAAATCATAGCCTCCGTGATAGATTTCGAGCATCCAAACTTCCGGGGACTTGAAGCTCGGCATCAGCATTCGGAAGGTGATTCGGGCGATTGCGCCTCAACCTAATTCCTCATTTTTGGCACCCGCAGGGTATACTGGGCAACCTGTTTATTTAACAAGTTGTATAATTGTCCCTTTGGGTTGAGCATTTGGAAGGGGTGCCCGTAGGGTAAGCCGGGCAACCCATTTATTTAACAAGCCACATAATCTGTCCCCTTGTGTTAAGCATTTGGAAGATGTTCAGGTGCTCGCGGGAGCCGTCCGAAAGATTTTTTGGGTACTCACAGTGTAACACACTGAACTTTAGAAAATTACAAGGTTCGAGTGTTTGATTGGTGATCTGAGCCTTTTTGGGTTTTCTGTATGGTCGTTGACTGTGTTCCGACATATGACTCACATCCCGAGGAGCGAGGATGAAAACTTAGCACCAAAATCTCTAAATTGTAGAATTTGGACTGCTCTCGGGTTGGACTCTGCAGGGCAGAGTACCGGTACTGTATTGCCCGCGTACCGGTACTGGACCTAGTACCGGTACTACATTGTGCTGGTACCGGTACCCAGTGTGTTTTCTCACCAACCCGAGGCTCGGGTTTGCACATGCTGCTACCTAGTACCGGTACCCCATCCCGTGTCACCGGTACGTAGTACAGATTGCTGACTGCTTGTTCTTGATGGGTGTTTTTGGAATTGTTACTACTCTATAAATACCCCACACCCCCTCTTGTGTTCCCTGAGCCTGGAACCTGAGGAAAGAAGGGTAAGGAGTCTCTCCTCATCCCCTCTTTGATTTCCTTTCATTTTTGCTTGGATTTTAGAGGATTGATCACCTCTTTTGCTTCATCATTGCATTTCGGTGACCTCTCCACCATGGGAGAAGCTTTGGAGCTTAGATAGGAGCTTGTTGGAGGAGAGATCTTCAACCCTAGCTCATTTCTAGCTTGGTTTGGGGCTTCTAGAGAGGTTAGTGACTTTGATCTCTCGTTTGATTCATGTTTTGGTGGATTCTTGAGATAAAAACCTAGAATGTGAAATCTAGGGTTTATTTTGGGGTTTCTTGATTTGAAACTTTTGGAACCTAATTGATGAGTGTAGAACACTCTTATAGGTTGGATTTGAAGCTTGGAAGCTTCGATTTGAGCTTTGGACAAGTGTAGCTTGATCAAAGGTATTTTTTTCCCTTATTGTGTATGTGTTTTTTGAAGATTTTCGAAATAGTCGTTTTGGAGTTTCTAACCCTTTCGAATTTCTCTTAGGGTGTTAGAAGTTCGGTGGACAATTTCGTTCGAAGGAACGAAAGGGTTCGAAGTGCTTCTGATGGGTTTGATCTCACCGAAATGGGTGAACTCCCCTTACGTCATCTTTTTGGTTTTAAGACATAATTAGATACTTTTTCATACTCATTATGACATGCTTGAATTTATGAGAACATGCTTGAATTTATGAGAACATAATATGTACATGTTATGTATAGTGAAAATTTCATACTCTATGTAGTAGAGGCATACATGTGGATTTGGGCACCAAATGATATTTCTTGACGATTTCTCTCTTATGCAACCCCAAGAAGCATGTTAGAGTTTGAATGATGATATAACTCCTTGAGGGTACCTAGTGAATAGGTTAAGTAGATAGTTTTCTTACATGATGACAATATTATACTTGTTATAGGTAAGGTGAATGGAACTTAGCATTTCTTGCATTATACTTGTTGTAGACAAGGTAGTTGTGATATTGTAACATAGAACATGATAAGTTCATCATGAAGCTAAACTTGGAGTATTCGATCTAGTTGGACAACTAGAATTTAACATGTGACACGATAACTTGATGCATTAAGTTAGTAGAACAACTAGTGTTTGCCATTGTGACATTACATTCGATCTAGGGTTCGATAGTTATATTCCTTGTTTTAGACATGAGGAAAAAAGAGTATAAGTCCTTGGGGCGAACCCTAATAGAGATGATTGCACGTAATACTAGTGGAATTGATTATTTGCATCATAATACTTCTACTCTATGTAGTGGGGATATTAGTGGAAAGACATGTGCATAACATGCATTGTGGTACTTGTGGATATTTCATAGTTCTCTTGCATATGGCATTAGTACATGTTTCTCTTGATAATTGTTGTAATTGCATGTCATGAACCTTGTTGGAGATTTGAATAAAATAGTGAACTATCCTAGGTAGGATATTGTCATATGAACTATGCATGCTTTAGGTATTATATGTGTTGGTAGAGACACACCACCAAAGTAGTTGTAAACATAACATGAATGATCTAGTACCCGACCGTCGAGTCGATATGTGAAAATTTCATGTTTTAGACATGATGATTGAGTATCCCAAATTGTGGACCCTACGCTATGATCATGCTTGCTTGCCCTTGTGCTCATTCGCATATACTTGTGAGGGTCGCTCCCTACAAGCCGGCACTCCGGAGTTTAGCCTTACGACGATAGATCGCCTGTGCGGGATTGGGCGCCGAAGTGGGATGTTGTGGGCAGAGTCTCTTTTCTTGCAGAAAAAATGATGACCCCCACGGGGCCACTAAGGCACGGCACGAGGCGGGATGTTACCACGTGTACGTTCCTTGTAAATTGGGTATTGAGACATAATTTGACATTGTACATCACCGTAGTTGATGCATACATAGTAGATGTTCATGCATGTGGTTTGCTACCTTATACTACTATTTGATGCATACATAGTAGTGGGACATTTTGTGAGACATTGTGACATTAATAACTTTAGTGGTAGTAAACCTATATTCTTGTGGACTAGTATGTATGCATGGCTAGAATAACAATGAAAAACATAATTTACTCTTTGTAGCATCATGGACATTATGATTATGCATGTAAATTGATATTGGCATACAATTGAACATGCATGAAAATCGACATTGACATAGAGTTGATCAAATGAAAGTAGAACATCATATACTTGATAGTTAATTCTTTAGTAGAGGCATGACTATGATATGAACATGTTTAAAATACTTTTTTTTTCATATATTGCTTAGTTATTCCCTTATAGCATGCCTCAGTTGACCTAGTGGTGTATTTCGCTGCTCTCGGCGGCTTACCCACTGGAAACTATTATTTAATAGTTCTCACTCCCATTTGTTGTTGGTTTTTGTTTCAAAGCCTTCCGCGACGGGAGAGGCTAGGGATTGTGGCAAGGGGTTAGCGACTAGCTAGAGCCCCTACGTAGTTATTTAGATGGACCCGTTTTCATCTTTTTTTTTGTATCTTGTAGAAAGATGTAATATGTTTATGATTTTAGAGATGTTGTTAGTCTCTTGGATTTAGTTGTTACACTTTGTATATTTGTGGATATCTTTGTGCTAGAATATTAGTGATTTTATATTACTCGCTCTGATAGCCTTGTTAGGACCTTATCTTATTCATTTCTAGTTTTTGGTAGACGCCTTGTGTATATCGTGTTTGTTTGGTGTGCATGGCAGGTCTGTGCACGCGCCGGGCGGGCTTCCGCTGGGTCCCGGGCCGTGACACATAGGGCCATTCGGATGTTCGAATATTTACTTCTTCACACACTTGATATCTCGGATAGGATGTCCACTTGTTCCAAATGCTAGACCGGGCTTTTCGAAATGTTTCGGGCATCCCGAAACACTATCCTAGGCATTCAGAAAGTCTGAGAGTTAAACTCTGACATCTTTCAGCCACCATTTCAATTTAAATCATTTTCAATTCATTTTAAACTTAGCCCAAACTTTTCTAAACTTATTTTAATCATGTCTAGCATGATTTGGATTCACATTTCGCCTATTTGGCTAAAGTATGGTATATTATATAGAGTTCATTACATCCCTCCCTCTTTAAAAGGAGGTACGTCCAAAAATTGAAATTCATATCTCAAGTGGACTTCCCAAAAAGTTGCATAAAGGACTCCCAAATAGTTCTCTCAAGCTCCTATGTAGCTTACTGCTCCTCATGTTTGCTCCACAACACTTTGATATATGAAATGGAGAGATTCAGCAACAGCTTCTCTTGTCCCAGCAAGGATACTATCTGGATACTCATCATAGCTCAAATTCTGCCACAACTCTAGTAGTGGATAACAAATTATGTGTGTGGGATCAGGTACATACTTACGGAATAGAGACACGTGAAATATGTTGTGTACTCCCGCCAAACTCGGGGGTGGCACAATCCGATATGCCACAGGGTCAATTCGTTCTAACACCTCAAAATGTCCAATGTAGCGAGGACTCAGTTTTCCTTGCATTCCAAAATGCTTCACTCCTTTTGTTGGAGAGACCTTCAAGTATACATGGTCCCTAATGCTAAAATTCAATTCACATTGGCACTTGCTGAAGTAACTCTTTAACTGGCTTTGCACCGTCAACAACTTTTGATGCGCAATGTGAACTTTCTCCTTGTCAAAATGCTTCCCTCCTCTTGTTAGAGAGACCTTCAAGAACACATGGTCCCTGATAATAAATTCAATTCACATTGGCACTTATCGAAGTAACTCTTTTATCGGCTTTGTGCTATCAACAATCTTTGATGCGTAATGTGAACTTTCTCCTCGGCCTCTTACACTATGTCTGGGCCCAAGGTAGATTTCTTGCCGACCACACTCTATGCAACTAAGATTGACATTTTCTTCCATACAACATTTCATAGGGTGCTATGCCGATGCTCGATTGGAAGTTATTGTTGTGGGCAAATTACGTAATTAACAAGTACTGTTGTCATCCGTCTCCACAACCTTAACATTGGTCCACCTAACTCATTAGTTAGCTTGGTGCATTCAAGAGTCTACTATATGTAATATGACTTTTTTCTATTTATTGCACCATCTCCGGAGCCAAAGTTGCACCTTGACTGTCGTTACTCCCAATTAAGTAATAAGGCTTGATGTTTCTCCTTACATAGGACTCTAAGTGAAACTTTTCCATTACTCTATAGGAAGCTTTCTTCCTAAACAAGTTCTGCTGCAACTGAGCCTCTATATTCTCAACGAGGTCACACACTTGCCGACGTCCTTGCGTATTTAAATTACTTCAAAAATTTAGCCCCCAGAACTCACACATGGCTTCCTACTATACGTGGTTGCTATAGCCGCTTCAACTAGCCCGACTTAACTTCTCACGGGGAGTATACAATCCGCCTATCACAAATGTCATGAGTAGGCATCATGTCGTCCTTATGACGAGCAAGCATGGACACCACACCTACAAGTCCAATTGCAAAACTCTGCGGTAATGCCTAACTTGGAGTGCAGATCTCCCTTGATTCTAAGTACCTTCCTATTCGAGAGGGTGCGATCTTTCTTAAATCTCCATGAGATCTAGTGTAAAATAGAACCAACCTAGTGTATGGTTGAGATATGAGGCAAATTAGGTAAACATGTAACTAATAACATAGTAGCATCATAGCATATAGTTATATATATGTGAGGCATTGTACACTACGAGAAAGTTTAGATTTAGTGGCATTTATAAATGTTGCTAAATGAGTAAGAAATGTAACTAAATCTTTTAGCAACACTTAACTTTTAGTGTTGCCTATGCCTGTGTTGTTGAATCTTTTAGCAACATATGGAGAGAGTGTTGCTGATGCTCAAGAATTAGCAATAGTTAATAAATGTTGCTAAATGAAAATTTTAAATAGGCAACAATTAAATGGTGGTGCATATTGTTTAATTAATTATTGTATTAATTTAGCTATTATATTTTAAATTAAATAAAAAATTTCATTAATTATAAATTTTGATATTAACTAATTACAATATTATTAATTTTTTATTGATTATTATAATCACAGTTAATAATAATCAAATGTTACTAAACAATCACGTATAATAGTATTTTGAATTATTAGTAAAAATATTTATTATGTTAACATTAATTAATTATTATTTAAAAAAATTATGATTAATCGGTAATAATCGAATCTATTTTAAAAAATAATTACAACTATAATAAGAAATTCTACTAGTTCTATAGTACTCACAATTTTTTCACTCAATTGATAGTCAAAATGGACAACAACCATAAATACTAAAAACCTCATGTATAGCATAAGACTATCAAAACTTGTAATATATATATTACAAATCAAATAACACATTTGATATGAAACTAAATGAGTTTCCTCATAATTACAAATTTGATCACGACAAAATAAAAAATTAGTCATCCTTATTCGTTGTAGAAGTCTCCAAAACGCTTGAATGAAATAATCTTGTAACCTTTATTTGTTTACTGTGGTATCCCTGGTGTACAGCAGTTGAGGCTTGTCGACAGCTCTGGAGAGTGTCGGAACAAGTCCGAGTCGCGTTGGTGCGAAATAGACGCAAAACGGACTCAGCCGGGACGCGAGAGCAGGACTTGGCATTGGAATAAATAAACAGTAGATTTTCTACTTGTTGTTCCGGTACAACCATCAAGGCGTACCGGTACACTTTCTGTACCGGTACAACATCAGGGGTGTACCGGTACACTTCGACAGATTTTGCGCAGCTGCTCTCGGGTTGCCATTTGTACCGCTACATTTGCCCGTGTACCCGTACACCTGAGTAGGTAAGGGGCTTTTTGGTAATTCCGTGCCTCGTACGTGTCACCACTCCACCCCTTCGCTATTTACATGTGTAGAGAGGCTGAGAGAGAGTATTCTACCTGCTTCTTCTCCCCTCTCTCTCTAGCATCGGCCGAGCAAGGAAGAGCTCGGGTGGAGTTCGAGTTTCGTCGACGTCGTGCCGCGGTGCCGTTCGAGCGTGTCTTCGTCGTCGTAGCATCGCGAGGAGGCCGGGCGAAGGTGCGATTCTGTCGTTCTCAACGTCGCGCCAGATTGGGATTAGCTATCGAGGTGGGTTAATCGTCGGTTTGTCTTCTAAGTGTATAGTTGGTCGACATTTGTTGTTGTGTTGATAGATTTTGCTCAGTTCATGAATTTTGGCATATTCCATGTAAAATCTGAATTGGAGCTTCCTCGTTGCATGTATCTACTAGCACATGTTGGACTGGAATTTGACTTAGGAGAAAACAACAATTATGACCTGTCATATGCTTAAACTACCTGATTTAGCTCTAGAAGCCGTTGTAATTTTGTATCGTCGCAGTATCGGTATGGTGGATACTTCAGGTAGTTTAGATTTTAGTTACGCTCGTGCTAGAATGCCTAGCGTATTTTTACAGTAGCGTTCAGATTGTTCCGGACTGTTGGGTGCCGTCGGAGTTGACGGTGGACCCATATTGCCGTTTTGGCGTCAGATTGTGCTGAGGGCACGTGACATGTTGATGGTTAGACCAGTTAGACTCGGTTACTGGATTTTGGCTTGTGAGAGAGCTCGATAGAGATACGCTGCATACTCGGTTGGGTATCTCCCACGAGTGCCATTCCGGAGACGAGCGTTACGCTTTTGCGTGTGTGTCGTTCGTGCAGGTTGGATTTGCTCTCCACGGACCGCTTAGGGTGGAGGTAGGTGTATAGTCACAACCGGGTGGGACCGGTGTGTTCACAGTCTCAGGGACGGGTATGCTTACAGTCCTAGTTGGATTGGGTCAGCATTGACATTTTCTACAGTTGGTTAGTATAGATCGTGATAGTGTAGTGACTTGTAGTTGTAGATTTCCTTCCAGCATTCTTCTACTATCTTTGATCCCTTCTGTAGACATAGTGGATGGACCGATGATGTTGAGGGCGGTACCCACTGAGGATTACTTGTTTTTACAGTAGTTCTCACGCCTAGTTGTTAGCCCTTTTTTTGCAGAGCCTACTGTTCCGGCGGCTGCTTCCTCTGAGACCAATCGTGGCAAGGGCGTTACCAGTTAGAGCCCTTTCCTATTTGCTGCAGTTCGAGAGGTTACCATCTCCAGGTAGAGTGGTTTTGCAGTTCATGTACATACAGCTTATGTAACTCACTAGAGTGAGCCTTTTGTACCTGGGTATTCGTATGTCTATGGAACTTACTTTTGTTTACCTGTTTATTTTCTAGCAGCTCTATACTACTATTTGTAGTATTGTATGTTTTACAGGTACAGCTATCGCTTCTTATACAGGAGAAATTCTTTTGTATACGGCGGATTTGTCGGCGTGCCCGGGGAACGGGATATCCAGGGCGTGACAAATTAAGTTGGTATCAGAGCTTTGTATTAGGTCGTTGGGACCTAGGAAACTTAAGTTGGCAAACCTTAGGAAAGCAAGACGCGAGAGGAGTGATTTATCGCGAAAGTCACTGATTGACTATTCTAACCCCTCCTGGAGCGGAGGGAGTGATTGAAGGAGTTGCTGTTTCGGTCCAGAAAAATTATGTTGGCTGCAGACGACATAATTTTGAGGAAAACAGGGACCGCCTTCTAGACTTTCGTTGATTGGGTCGAGAGTGTTTGTTTGATCTGACCCCGTTCTATTTCTTGCAGCTATGTATCGTTACCGAGGTCGACCGTCTACGCGGGATCGTACATAGTTGACTCAGGATCGTGCTGTACCTCCTGAGATGCCGGAGTAGGCAGAGGCGAGTGCACCCCCTGTTGTAGAGCAGAGGGCCCGATCGGAGGTCGGTGCACCTCCTGATTTGAGTGCATAGCTGGCCGCCTTGACGGAGGTGACGAGGCGGCAGGGCGGGTTGTTGGGAGGATGTGTGAGAGGTTAGCTCCACCCCCGAGTTCAGCACCGAGAGCACCAGAGTCATCAGCTCCACCCCCGACTACTCCGGCAGCAGTACCAGCTGCTGTGTACCCCCTCCAGTGGAGATTCCTGTGGCACCCGTTGTGCCTCTAGAGGGCCGGTATAGATGACTGAGGCCGAGCAGAAGCGGTTGCCAGAGAGGTTGGCTCGTTTCCGCCGTTTTGACCCACCGACCTTCTATGGCAGTTGCACTGAGGCCTGGGTTGTTGAGGGCTGGGTCAGTGCAATGGAGAAGATATTCGAGGATTTGTTTATTCCTGAGAGGGAGCAGGTGTCTTTGGGAGTACACTGCTTAGCAGGCGATGCTCACGCCTGGTGGAGGAGGGTGAGACGAGACTATGGATTAGTGGCGTTGCAGCTGAGGTGGGACGAGTTTTGTGGAATGCTGTTCGGGATGTATTTTTCCAAAAGCGTGAAGCAGAAGCTCGAGGAGGATCTGAAAAGAATTCAGCAGGGCGAGCGGACAGTTCAGGAGAACATTTGGGAGTTTACTCGACTCCTGAACTGTGTTCCGTTTGTGGCTCGAGACGAAGCGCACCGAGTTTACCTCTTTGAGCAGGGTTTGAGGCCCGAGATCTTTCGGTTGGTTCAGGCGCAGAGTTTGCGGACCTTGGACGCGTCGATGGAGCAGACTCTTTGGGTAGAGAGGGGTGATGCCTCCATTCGGGAGAGGACCCAGGCCGTAAGGCAGAGGCAGGACAGGAAGCGCCCTTTTCCAGATGTTGCAGGACAGTCGAGCAGTAGGCGTCCGTCGAGACCACCACGATCACGCTCTCAGGGTTGTGGGTCTTTGGCGCGTCAGCGTTCTCGGGCATCCCGTCAGCAGGGACAGCCACCGAGGACACCGCAGTGCGTGATCTGCGGGGGACCCCACTGGCCTCGGCAGTGCGAGCAGAGAGAGGCCAGGTGTTATAGTTGCGGTCAGCACGGGCATATGAGGTCAGCTTGTCCTCGAGCAGCACCACCAGCACCGTCCACAGTATTTGCACAGCCAGCATCCCCGCAGTCTTACGGAGCACCGTCGAGTTACCGCCAGGAGAATAGAGCATCTGTGTCGCGTCAGAGTGAGCGGCAACAGCATACACTGAGTGGCCGTGTCTATGCAGCTCAGGTAGAGGACTCCACAGCAGCTGACCGAGTGGTGGCAGGTATTATTTTGATTTCTGGTATTAGAGCTCGTACACTTTTTATTACTGGTGCATTGCATTCCTTTATTTGCCGATCATTTGTATTGTTACATGGTCTAGAGTTAGGGTCATTGTCACAGGCACGAGAGGTGCAAATTTTCGACCATGTGTTATAGGTTGCAAAGTGTTGTTAGTTATGTCCGGTGTAATTGGATTCGTGGATCATGTCCGTAGACCTGTTGGTGTTAGAGCAGCTGCAGGACTTTAACGTTGTGCTCGGTATGGACTGGCTGGCACGATACTATGCTACTATTGATTATGGAGTGAGGACGGTGACGTTCCGCGAGCCAGGCCAGGAGGAGTTCACTTTTAGAGGCTGCAGGAGCACATTGTTTGCCACCTGGATATCTTCGGCGAGGGCTTGACAAATGATGAGTACAGGGTGTGTGGCATTTCTGGCGACTGTTGTAGAGGTACCTACGGCGGCACCGGGACTCGAGGATATTCCTGTAGTCCGCGAGTTTCCGGATGTGTTTCCCTCAGAGTTGACGATGATGCCGCCGGAGAGGGAGATTGAGTTTGTGATTGATGTAGTTTCTGGAACTGCACCAATCTCAAAGGTACCTTATCGGATGGCACCGACGGAGCCTGAGAGAGTTAAAGGCGAGCTTCAGGAATCTGATGATAAGGGTATAGTGAGACCAGGTGTATCGCCCTTAGGGAGGCGTGGTGTTATTTGTAAAGAAGAAAGATGGTTCGCTCAGGTTTATTTGTGTGGATTACCGGAGCGATAAAGTTGAACCATCAAAAAAGATCCTTTGCTGCGCATTGATGACCTGTTGTATCAGCTGCAAGAATCTTATGTCTCTCCTGGAAGTTGACCTCGCTCGAACGGTCAAGGTACCACCCAGTTGAGGGTGAGGGATAAGGATGTTTACCCAAGACCGGCGTTTTCGGATTCGGTACGGCATTATGAGTTACGGTGATGCCTTTGGATTGTACGAGATAGCCCTGCCGCATTCATCATTTGGATAACAGAGTTTTAAGCCGTGTCTGATAGATATTGTAGAGTCTCGATCGACGATATTTTGATACTACTCCACGAGCTGCTGCATATGGGAGCACTTGAGGATTGTCTACAGCTTGCGAAGGAATGAAGTTGTATGCCAAGTTAAAGAAGTGCGAGTTCTGGTTACGGGAGGTTGCTTTGCTTGGGCTTTTGGAGTTTCGGCGAAAGGAAGTAGTAGTGGACCCGAAGAAGATTGAATGGCAATTTCCGAAATTGCCAGACCGACAACCGGTTGACCGGAGGTGAGGATTTCCGGGACTGTGCAGATATTCCCGTGGCTTTGTGGAAGGCTTTCGAAGCTTTCCACACACGCGCCTCTCTCTCGATTGACTCGAAGGGATGAGTTTCATCTGGAGTGAGGAACTGTCAGAGGAGCTTTGACGAGCTTGAGACATAGATTAACTTGTCACGCCCTGGACCGGCGAGATGCCCTCCCGTACTAGCGTGCCAGCCCGCATATGGTCTATACATAGCTAAGGCGTCTACAAGTAAAAAAGCGGAAATAAAGCAAGAGATTAGAAACAAATAAAAAGAAGTAAAATAACCAGAACTAATTGATATCAGAGGAGACGTAAACTTCTATCTCTACACAAGTCACAAGAAAATAAAGTTAGACAATAAAGAACATAAGTATTACACTATCAGTCTCAAAAGTACCAAAAATCTGGTCTCTGTACACTGGTAAAAACCTCAACCCTCGCAAAATAAATATATATCGGAGAGGTAGCACGTAGCAATCGTGCCTCGAAGGAAGCTAGCCGATAGCAACTCCCTTCGCCCAGATCCTGAGGCCATACCCTGCGTGGAAGGTTCTGAAAAATATCGAGAAAAAGAGGGGTGTGAGAACTATAATTTATAATTCCAGTGAATTACTTGACCTCAGTCATTGCATCCATAGGCTCCCAAAAAAAAGGGGGGGTAGTCCAACAATATTGTAACGAGTAAATTGCCTATAAGAAGATAATTAGTGCATAAGCTTAAACTTAGCATTAAACATGGCATTAATTAATCAACTTTATCTCTGTCATGGAAATATATATTCTACTATGTTCACAAAGTAATATCCACTTACTTTATACAGATATGAAAGTGTACTTATGCTCATGGCACTTGGGAGCGGTATACCGCACTGCAATAAACAACATCTCCTAGCATACTACATGTATGTATGAATGCCCAAATGTCCACATCTATGCTAGAAGCAAGTCCAAGTAATCCAGCTACTACTCTCTGTTTAGTAGTGATTATCACACACTCAACATTGTGTCGGTTTCCATTTCCAATTAGGGACCTACCCAAGGTAGTCCAGCTTGTGCCGCCTAAGTGCCTATGGTAGCCCGACATCCCTACTCTTGGAATGTGTCTGTCCCACTCGACCCCGTAGGCTTCTCAATACCGCACGAGTGAACAAAAGTCGCGTAGGCTAACTCCAGAGTACCGGCTTGTAGGGAGCGACCCTCACAAGCATGTGCGAATGAGCACAAATGGCAAGCAAGCATAGTCCAAGTCTCAAGTATCCAATCCTCATGTCTCTAACATGGTATAGTCACTAGTATCCCGAAAATCTAGTTTAAGTCACAACATGAAGTTCCAATACTACTAAGTCTTGTGCCCCTTTATGACACTTAGACATTTTAATGAACAAGTATATCCAACTCTCTCAATGGCACTATCCACTAGGTTCACACATTACCTGAACTCAATGCCCCTTCATGACATTAGCCCAATTATTCACAAATAGCACAAGTCCCCGAGCCTCTTTATGGCTTACCAAGAACCTTTAAGTTCAATATAGGAATAACTTTAAATGCATGCAAAAGATGCTCATTTTCACAATAGGATTTATGATTCCAAGTCTCAATAGGATGCAAAACATATGCGAGTACCACATGCTAGTTCTCTACTATATGGAGGTCCGAACTTTCCTTACACATAACATAGACATATTAAGCATCCTAAAATTCACAATAAATATATCTAACATGATTATGCATATCTTTTCAATTAACGATACTTAATTCATCACAAATGAGAATTTCTCATTGTGTGGCTAGGTCAAACCCACCGAACCGTCGCGTAGGGCCTCGTTTCGCCGAACGAAGTTGTCCACGAGTCTCAAAATACCTTAAAAGTATTGAGCGAAGAGATACACGGGCATTACGATCAACTATAAGATCAAACTTTAACAAACTAGCAAAAGGGCTAAAACTCACCTAATGTGTAGGAAATCTCTCTCAAACTCCAAAAGAGAGCTAAATCCCTTCCAATCCAAGCCCAAGGAAGGTTCTAATCCAAACAATCTAGCTCCAAAAGCCCTAAATTTAAAATGCCCAAAATCAAACCCTAAGTATCAAATCTAGGGTTCCATCTCAAAAACTTAGCAAAACATGGAACAAAAGCTCAAATCATGTTGCTAACCTTTCTAGAAGTCTCAACTTGGGCTCCAAATCAAATGGGGTGGAAGATCTTTCCTCCAACAAGCCTCTATCAAAGCTCCAAGTCCTCTCCAATGGTGGAAAAAGCCTCCAAGATGCAACAAGAAGCAAAATGAGGCATTAATCCTCAAAAATCTCCAATAAAACCAAGGAAAATCAAAAGGAGGGAATGGATGGGCTCCTCACCTTGTTTCCCTGTGGTTCCAGCACAAGAAAAGCCCTAAGGGGCGAGGGTGCTGTTATAGAGAGGCTACAATCGTGAAAAAGCCCATGTAGTTTCGAACTGCTCAAAATCTGCCGTCTTGTACCGGTACACGGGCCCTTGTACCGGTACAAGGCCCACGAAATCCAAACCCGAGGCTCGGGTTGTTGGGCTCTGCGGCTCTGTACCGGTACAAGCTCCGATGGCTGTACCGGTACAACCATCAACCTTGTACCGGTACAAGCCAGCTAGAACTCAATCCGAGAGTTAGTCAAATCCCCTTTTTTCGGATTTTCGTGCAAGGCTTTGTACCGCAAATCTCGGGACACGTGCTATAGGTCGGAACACAGTCAACGACCCGCCAGAAAATCTGAAAAAGCTCAGAACACGGCCAATCACTCGAACCTCGCAATTTGCAAAGGTCCAGTTTGTTACATTAATGTCAGCTCCTATCCTTACCCTTTCTGTGATGGGAGAAGGATTTGTGATTTATAGTGATGCATCGCACAGCGGGCTGGGCTGTGTGCTGATGCAGCATGGTAGGGTGATTGCTTATGTTTCGCGGCAGTTAAAGGATTATGAGAAGAATTACCCTACACATGACCTGGAGCTTGCCGCGGTAGTCTTTGCTTTGAATTTGTGGTGGCATTACTTGTATGGCGAGCACTGCGAGGTTTCACCGATTATAAAAGTCTCAAGTATCTGTTCACCCAGAGGGAGTTGAACCTGAGGCAACGCCAGTGGTTGGAGTTACTGAAGGACTATGACGTTAGTATTCAGTATCATCCCGGCAAGGTGAATGTGATGGCAGATGCGTTGAGTAGGAAGGCAGTGCAGAGCTTAAGTTTGATGATCACACAGCAGAGGCCGTTACTCGAGGAGCTACAACGGCTGAGGCTCGAGATAGTGTTCCCTGGGTCTACTGCGAGACTGATGTCCATGGTCTTGCAGCCCACTCTGTTAGATAGGATCCGAGAGAAACAGGGTGGAGATGCGCACTTGTTCAGGATTCGAGAGCTGCTAGACAGGGGATAGGCTGAGGGCTTTGTAGTGGACAGTTCGGGAGTACTGCGATACAGGGACCGACTGTGTGTGCCTATGGATTCAGAGATCCGAGTGGATATTTTGAGAGTGGCTCATTGTACTACTTATACGGTTCACCCTGGTGGAACCAAGATGTATAAGGACATGAAGGCACAGTTCTGGTGGGACGGAATGAAGAGGGACATTGGCAGATATGTGGTTCAGTGTTTGACTTGCCAACAGGTAAAGGCCGAGTATCAGGTACCTGCTGGCAAGCTTCAGAGTCTGCCAGTGCACGAGTGGAAATGGGAGCATATCACGATGGACTTCGTCGTGGGATTGCCTAGAGCACAGGATAGTTTCGATGTTATTTGGGTGATAGTGGATAGACTGACTAAGTCTGCTCACTTCCTACCAGTTCAGACCACCTGGTCCAGAGAGAGACTCGCGCAGCTATACCTGGATGAGATTGTCAGGCTGCATGGTGTGCCAATGTCGATTGTATCGGACAGAGACCTGAGGTTTGTTTTATATTTTTGGCGGAGTCTTCAGACAGCCTTGGGTACATAGCTACATTTCAGCACGGCGTTTCACCCACAGACAGATGGTCAGTCTGAAAGGACCATACAGACTCTAGAGGACATGCTGAGGCATGCATCCTGAACTTTGGAGGAGGGTGATATCGACATTTGAGACTGGCTGAGTTTACGTACAACAATAGCTATCAAACGAGCATCCAGATGGCTCCGTTTGAGCCGTTGTATGGACGCAGATGCCGATCCCCTTTATTTTGGAGTGATGTGGGTGAGAGGAAGACACTAGGGCCTGAGATCTTGCTAGAGTTTGAGGAAAAGGTGAGAGTTGTTCGACGACACCTTTTGACAACCCAGAGCCGCCAGAGGAGCTACGCCGATACCTGGAGATGAGACTTAGAGTTCCAGGTTGGAGATCATATATTCCTCAAAGTCTCGCCGCCCAGAGGGATTCGGCGATTTGGAGTGCGTGGAAAGCTCAGTCCACATTTCGTTGGTCTTTTTGAGATATTGGAGCGAGTTGGACCGGTTGTCTACAGGATTGCTCTACCAACAGGCATTCACGATGTGTTCCACGTCTCAGCTTTGAGTAGATATATTTTCAATCCCTTTCACGTGATCGACTTCACTCCACTAAAGATTGGCGAGGATCTGAGATACGAGGAGTGACCGTTGCGGATTCTTGCTCGGATAACAAAAGAATTGCGCAATCAGGTCATCCTGTATGTAAAAATGCAGTGGAGTAATCATGAGGAGCGGGAGGCGACTTGGGAGCCTGAGACGGTGATGAGGGAGCCCTATCCCTATCTTTTTGAGGCTTAGAGCTGAGGTACGCTTAAGTTTTGAGAACGAAACTTTTGTAGNCCGACTGCCCGTCACTCTGGGGGTGGAAAGCAGTGCTGAAATCCAAGCGCGTACCCAAAGCGTCCTGTAGGTTCCTCCAAAAATGGGATACAAAACGGGGGTCTCGATCCGATACTATAGAAGTAGGTATCTCGTGCAGTCGCACAATCTCATCCAAATAAACCTGTGCGAGTCTTTCACCAGTCCAAGTAGTGTGGATAGGTATGAAGTATGCCGATTTCGTCAATCTGTCCACGATCACCCAAATAGCATCATGCCCGGCCTGAGAGCGAGGCAATCCCATCACGAAATCCATGGTGATCTTTTCCTATTTCCACACTGGAATCGGTAGGCTCTGCAGCTTCCCCGCAGGAACTCGGTGCTCAGCCTTCACCTGTTGGCAAGTTAAACATCTAGCAACAAACTCACCAACATCCTTTTTCATCCCGGGCCACCAATAAAGCAACTCACCAACACCTTCTTCATCCCGGGCCACCAATAAAATAACCTCAAGTCCTTGTACATCTTGGTACCTCCCGGATGTATAGCATACGGTGCTCGGTGTGCTTCTTGAAGAATGTCCTCTTTAATGCCCAAGTCCGTCGGTACACAAAGTCGTCCGCAGAAACGCATCAATCCATCACCATGTAAAGTGAAGTCGCCGGTGCAACCATCAACCATCTTAGCTCGTATCTTTTGCAACTCCGAGTTGGAAGCTTGCTTTTCTTTAATCCTTTCCAAAAGGGTAGGTTGCACCACGAAAACTGTCAGCCTCAAGGGTGTATCAGGAGCCACCACCTCCAACTCCAACCGCTTTATCTGCTCGATTAACGGTGGTTGAGTAACCACAAGCATCGCTAAGTTCTCCGTCGATTTTCGATTTAGCGCATCCGCCACCACGTTA